>NC_081180.1:6567721-6685221 GCF_029867415.1 Vicia villosa | reverse complement strand
AAGTCATCTACTGATCCCATGTTATATGGTAAATATGTCGTAGACATGGATGGACGAATGAAGTCTCTTTTTTGGGCTGATGGAAGCAGTAGATCTGACTATTTTTGTTTTGGCGATGTGATTGCGTTCGACACGATTTACAAGAAGAACAAATACAACTACCCATTGGTTATATTTTCAGGGTGTAACCACCACTCTCAGACAGTTATTTTTGGTGCTGCGTTGGTGTCAGATGAAACGACAGAGACGTATAAGTGGTTGTTGGAGTGTTTTTTAGAGTGCATGGAAAATAGATACCCAGCAGCAGTTGTAACAGACGGAGATGGGGCGATGAGGGAATCTATAAAACAGGTGTTTCCGGATGCGACACATCGTTTATGCGCTTGGCATT
The DNA here is from genome assembly GCF_029867415.1 of Vicia villosa. Classification (NCBI taxonomy): domain Eukaryota; kingdom Viridiplantae; phylum Streptophyta; class Magnoliopsida; order Fabales; family Fabaceae; genus Vicia; species Vicia villosa. Next base: position 6,684,830 of record NC_081180.1, on the reverse strand, counting down.
TGAACAAGAATGCGTCTGAGAATGTAAAGAACTCGGCATTTTTGAAAGATTTTCAAAAAGCCATGTACTCTAATTTTACAAAGGATCAATTTGAAGAGTTTTGGTCAAAAATAATTAAAGAAAACGGACTTGAAGGAAATCCCTGGGTTGCAAAAACGTACGAGAACAGGTCACTATGGGCAACTGCATATCTACGTGAGAAGTTTTTTGGACGTATAAGAACTACGTCTCAATGTGAAGCCGTCAATGCAGTCATCAAGAGTTATGTCAGGAAGAAAGGCTGCATTTTTGAATTTATGCACAATTTTGATCAGGCTATGAGATCTTATAGAAACAATGAACTGATTGCCGATTATAAATCAAAGTTTTCAGAACCTGTGATGACTACTCAACTGCGTGCCCTTGAGAGCCATGCTGCGAATGTTTATACTATGGAGATTTTCAAGGAAGTCAGAGATGAAATAGTGAAGGCTGGATCATTGATTGTTAAGGAAAAGTTAATTCGCAACGGATTTAAGACTTATCGATTTACAAAATATTGTTGTGATAACTATGACGTAGAGGTTGTGTATGATGGTGAAACACTTCAATGTGAGTGTAGGTTATGGGATTCTCATGGGATTCCATGTTCTCATATGTTTGGTGTCATGAAGGAAGAACATGTTAGTCTCATTCCCACCGGTTTGATTTTATCGAGATGGACGAAGGATGCAAAAATTCAGTACTTGAACATGAATTGTAATGGTTCTGATGATTCTAAAATGATTGAGCTAGCTCGGTTTGGTGCATATTGTTCTGCATTTACTGCCTTTTGCAATGAAGCTTCAAAAAGGGAAGGTGTTTATGGGGAAATAATGGGTGACATTCTGAAGTTACACAAAAAGTATTGCAGTACGGACGATCCTATTTTGGCATCGAACTCAGTTGTAGGTGATCCAAATATTGTGAATAGCAAAGGTGCTCCAAAGAAAAGAAAGAATGACATAAAATCTATTAGGCGATGTTCTAAATGCAACAGTAGAACTCATAATGCAAGGAGTTGTTCGGTAATTTCGAAAGCTATATTCTGTTCGTTTGAGTCAATCTGTTGCTCTTTTGATAAACATAGTAGTTTCTGTTGTATAATTTGCAGGTTGCGGAAAACGAGCCATCTGAACAAAATGTTGGTATGACGTTGCGGCCAGTAACTGATTCATTCAGCCAGGTTGTGAAGGTATTATGTTTTTTTTTAATACAAGCTCTGATATGCTGTATTAATTATAACGTGTTATTATTTGTATCACAAGAATAATTTGTTTGTTAAAACAGAACAAGAATGGAAAAAGAGGTCGCATTGGTGGAAGTAGTGTGCAAAATAAATGTACAGAACCACCGAACTCTCGTGGCGCGAATGTGACAGCGACTTCTCGTGCGGAAGTTGGAAGCACAAGCATACCCATGCCTGCAATGTATGGATTGCAACCCGTGTTGCCAGCGGTACAACCGATGTTGCATCCAATGCATGTACAACCGTTAATCCCACTATATCCAACGACAGTTGCGGAAAATTCGGGTTCGTGTTTCGGTAGGCCACAACGACTGATGAACAATGGTGGTACTTGAACGAGCAAATAAGTAGCTGTAATTTGACCAGGCATGACTTTGGAGGTGATTTTTAGTGGTATGACAAGGTTTAGGTTAGAATACATGCATCTATATAGGTTTTTTGTGTCATAGCATATAGTTTGTAAGTTCAGTGGAGTCAAATCAACACTGATACAGTTTATATGTTCTACTGTCAGTCACCTAATTCTATGAGTGCAGTAGTGGTTATATTACCATCATGCATTAATATTTTTTTTCACCTAAAGTTAATGCCATTGAATGAGGTTTAGGTTAGGTGTAACTATACCTATATAATTTTTCCAATATATATAGTAGTAGTACCACCAAGAGAGGAAAAAATAACATAAGGAAAAAATCTTGTTATAAAAGTGAATTGTTAAGTGTTCTTGCTCTTGAGAAATGTCCAGTGGTGAATCCCACTCAGTGACTTCAAGTGATACGTAATTATGTTTATCATTTGCTTACATATTTGCGTTTACGTATAATTTCATTGTTTGCTTTGTAATTTTAATAGTTGCATGTTTATCTTTTTGAAGGATGGATGAACAATGGGCTGAGTATTTAGGTAATTACGTTTACGATGAGGTTGAACAGAATGTCGATCTCAGTGACATTGAAAGTGATGAAGGTGAAGAAGAGATGGATGAAAATTTCGGTGATCCCGTGGTTGAAGAAAATGGCATTTCATTCAATTATCGTGTCACTGCTGCTTGTGTAAGAGGAAAGAATGTTTTCGTAAGTAATCTGGACCGGTTATTTTAATCGACATGTTGGTATGTTAGATATGCATGTATTGATAATGATTTTGTGCTATGAAACATATATAAAATGCAGCACTTTCCATCTAATGTTGCTGCCAATTGGTTATTGCCGTTGCAAACTGAGATAGACATTGTCGATGTTCATACCGATGCTGTTTACCCATGTGTGTTGAAGACTGGTAGGAGGCCAGGGGAGAGATATCTTTGCTTAGGTTGGTATGAGTATGTTAAAGCAACTCGTCTGAGGGCTGGTGATGTTCTTGAGTGCACTGTGACAGATCCTCCTACAAGAATGTTTGTTCGTTTTATGATGTAATACGAATAATTTTAGGCGTATAATTAAACTTGGTTGAAGATGGAAAGTAATTTTCTTTGATGTTTTGTTAAGTAGTTGGTATGTAGTTTGTTTTGATGTTGTCTGTTTTGGTGTTGAAATGAATCAAATGTTGAGTTTCATTATGTACGTTTGCAGTGTAATGAAGTATTGTATCTCTTGTGTATAATATTAAATTAAATCTTAGCATTTTGCATCATTCAGTTAGGAGTTTACTCACTACAAATATTTCAGATGAGAAGTTTCTTTTTTCTATAAATGAATAATTTGTTTTCTGATAAATCAAGGCATTAGTAACAAAAGCATAAACAACAACAACAACAACCATAAATTAGGTCATTAGGAACAGAAACGTGAACAACAACAACCATAAATTAGGTCATTAGTAACAGAAACCTTAATCCGGAAAATACTTTGCATATTCATGCTTTTTCATTTTTGCACCCCCTGAATTTTGAGCATTGCATGGGTTTTTGCATGGATCCTTACTCCGTACAAATACTTTTTGATATAAAAAGTATATAAATCATGCAGATAAACAACAGAATGTGCTATGATTAATACAACCACAAAAAGGGCCCAATCTTAATAAACTGGGGTCAACCATAAAATTTCCCAGCAATAACAATCACTTACATTAAAACTTAACAAACACATACAAAATACCCAATATACTTCACTTCACATCACAACTAACATTGTATCTGGAACATTATAAATAAAACTTAATAAACTTCCATAATTGTTTACAATATAAAATTATAATATTACAAATAGTAACTTTCAAAAAAACCATTGCAACTATGATCCTCCTCGGTGCCCCTATGGGGTTGCAGCCCTACGCTCAACATATACCAATATTTCCTCCACCGGTGGGTATCGGATGACAAAATGGAGTTTGTCACCGACCTTCAAATCAGCTTTCCTTACGTAATCAAACCACGCCCCACACAGATATGTCTCCTTCTTCTCTTCCCTCTTCTTTATCTCACAGTAGTATGGTTCACCCTTATCACAGTCAAGTAAAACAATGTTTGAAATTTGGCGGAGAAGGCAACTATCAATCACATTTGCTGGAAATTGCTGCAAAGGTTTTCACAGAATGTCAGATTCTTTAAAATAAACAACTGACTTCTGTTGTTATAGGAAATCAAATAAAAACAAGACATACCATCACATTCTTGCGCATCTTCTTTGCATCAAACACTTCTCTAACCCAATACTCTTCATCCTGATTCACAATGATCGTAGTGTACACCCTGTACCAAAGCCAAAACATCATATAAACTTTGTTTAGAAACTTCCAACTCAACATCGAAGCAACTTATTTCAATATAATATACGTTCAAAATAGATTTACCTATTGCTGTTGGATGATATACTTGTGAATTCATAGTCGACGCTTTGAGCATCGGGGGCTTCCGAAGAACCTATTGCCTTACCCTTTAGTTTCCCGTTACCTCCGGCATCAACTTCGCGATGACCTCCTCTCTTGCGTTTGCCTTCCATGCCCTCATTGATCACCACACCTTGGGTCGGACGAATTAACCTATCTTCGTTCTGCCAAAGTTTATTCTTTCCTTTCTCCACGGAGAGCCTGTCGTTGATCGTAGACCTGGTAACCTCTTGCACACAACGTTGTCTGGAAACCCCCTCGCCAGCTACACCCTTTCCCTTCGCTTTTCCCGACACCTTACTATGTTTATTACTCCTACCCATGGTCCAATCAAGTAAAGAAACGTTAGTATCATACTTGCTCCCTAATCATACAGGTTTTTATGGTAAAATACGTGTTCATATTCATAAAACACACTTCAGATTTACCTCCTGGATGCAGATGATTAGAGAGAGGCCCTGTAAACAGATGCATGGTAGCTTTTTCTTGAATCGACACCAGTATTGACTGGAGCACTTTGAATGAGCTCCTTGGCAGGTTCCTTTAGTGGATCAAGTCTGTATTTTGCTCGAAGATTACACACTTCCACCTCCACGGAGAGCCTGTCGTTGATCGTAGAACTGGTAACCTCTTGCACACAATGTTGTCTGGAACCACCCTCGCCAGCTTCACCCTTTCCCTTCGCTATTCCCGACACCTTACTGTGTTTATTACTCCTACAAATGGTCCAATGAAGTAAAGAAACGTTATTATCTTACTTGCTCTCTAATCATACAGGTTTTTATGGTAAAATACATGTTCATATTCATAAAACACACTTCAGAGTTACCTCCTGGATGCATCATTTTGGAGAGAGGCTCTGTAAACAGATGCATGGTAACTTTTTCTTGCATCAACACCAGTATTGACTGGAGCACTTTGAATGAGCTCCTTGGCAGGTTCCTTTGGTGGATCAAGTCCGTATTTTGCTCGAAGATTACACACTTCTACCAACTGTTTACAAAATTCTTCGTAGCTATAAAATTTCCTGATCTTTTTTTTCTGGAGCAATCGTTTTTTCAAATACAACTTATGACATAGGTACATCTGTTGAAGTTTCTTTTCATCAAAATGTTGAAGATTGAGTTTATCAGCTCTGCAACATTATAACATGCAACACACATTGTTTATAAAATCCTAAAGATTGTATCAAAAACCCTAAAGTATGTAAAATCTATGATATTTAAATCAGCAAATTTGCGCGGTATTCAAAAACCCTGTCGATTTGGATATCAGAAAAGCAGAGATGAATTAAAAATGAAGAGAACAGATACTAACCTATCTGAAGAAGACATGATGTTGTCTGAAATCGAGTGTTGTTGTTGGAGTGGATGTTACGCAAAGAACGACAGCTAAACGGTGAGAGAGAATGCAAAAGAAATAGAGATTAAAAACCGAACAGTAAGCATGCAATGTTACCTTTACCAACTAATGATATACCAAATCTTCGGTCAGATGAAAAGTTGCAATGTTACGTTTACCAAGTAATGATATATCGAATCCTTTGTCATAGGTGTAATACGGTGAACTGACTTTTATAATTGAAAATGTTGCGGTTAAGCATGAGTCGCCACCGACTTTTATTTTATCCAAACTAAATCGGAAAGGCTAAAAGAAACAGAAAAAAACCTTTTAAAGAAATCTGAGTTCGGGAGGTAATTTATGCAAAGGGAAGGTGTAAGGCACCCTTTGCATCCATGGTTTTCCATGGGCTCTTAATTGCTTTGCTTGCTCGTTTTCAGAAAATGTAGATGAAAGAGGAAAAAGTGGACTTTAGCTCGTAAATGAGCGTAGCCATTTTTCGAAGAATTGTGAGAAAGAATATTAAAGATGAGCATTGCAAGGCAATTAGGGGCAATTACCTTAAACTCAGATGATAGGTCTCTTTTTAGCCTTTCAGAATGAAAGGGTCAATCCTTGCCATAAGAGGGCAGGAAGCCTTTCGTTTGGAGGTTGAAGGGTCGTCGAAGCATCCTTTGCCATAAGACTGTCCCATGCCATAGAAAGGCAGGTAATCCAAGGCAAGGATCAGAATAAGCCATTTTTCGTTAGGCAACCAGAAGATACCTCAGCCTTTTTCCGTAGGCAACTTCCGAGGGTCGAGGTCATTTGTGTATCGAAGGCAGCATCATTTAGGGTCGTGACCTTTTTATCGAGGCAACATGGCTGAGGTATCTGAGGTATCCTCGTATTCGAGGGACTTGGCTTATTCTGCAAAAAACACAAGGCAACAGGCAACAAGGCAACAGGCAACAAGGCAACAGAGAGAGGTTACCCAAAAGCGTGCGTGTGTGCACCAATCACGTGATTATATTCAATTATATTATCTTGTAAATTAGCGATTCTAAATTCAATTCATGGTTGTCACTCCCTATTTTACTAACCACGCAGATAATATAAGGCAAGAAACAGTAATATGGGGGAGGGAAATTGTAACCAGCGGATCCCTTAATAGGGTTTGACACAAGTAATAACTAAACAGAAAAATAAAAGGTTAGGGTTTAGGGTTACCAACAACGTAGCTTTGGCATTTGACAAACCCTGAAAAGAAAAAAAAAAGAAGAGACAGAAAACAGAGAGTGAGTGCATTATCGGTTCGAAGGAGAACTTTATTAACCATAAAAATAAAAATAATGAAATTACTAAATAAAATAATAATAAAAGACACTTAGCTTCGAATTTGATCTGATATGGTTGGCGGAAAGCCTCGGGGGTAACCGTGGCGCGTAATCGGAGTGTATTTGAAAATAACCCTGAAAAGGCATAGAAAATAAAATGTATTCAGTGTAGGGCATGATCTTCGTAAACCCTGATTTTGGGTATAAGTTAACGCTAGTTAATAGAATAAAAACAAATTAATTGTTGGTTTTCAACCCAATTAAGTAAATCGGTGAAAATCGAATTTCGATTAAATTACCTAACCCTAATTATATTTTAATCAATTGATAATTTAAACAATTAAACTAATTAAATTAAGTTAAACATTTGATCATTTAAACCAAAGAATAAAAGTTATTTAACAAATAAGTTAAATAAATCTTTTTATTATTTTTTGTAAAAAGGGAAAATTTTAGAATGATTTTCTTTTAATAAAAGGAATTTTTTAATAAAAAGAATTGAAATATATAATCAAATATAAATAATTAAACAAAGCATAAAACTAAATAAAAAAAAACACTTAGCTGGAATCTGGTGTGGCAAGGTTTATAGGTCCATGATAGACCCTCAGCTCTAAGGGCGTTGGATCTGAAAGGCTGGCAATCTGATGGCTGATGATGAAAGTGCATGGTGAAGCCCTGTTGTTGAGATACACGTGATCCTGCAGAGGAAATTAAAGGAAAAAAATATGCAAGGGCCAGGGATCGAACCCTGGACCCTTAGGCCACCAAACGTACGCGCTACCACCAGGACTCAATTCACCAGATGTTAAATATTCGCGAGTAATAAAAAACTAAACGCTCGTGACAAATTTAAAAAAAAACAAATAACGCGCCCTGCATCTTCTTCTTCGTTGGAGATTTCTGGAAAATACAACATTTTAGGCCACGGTTTTGCTATGTTGCCAAAGCCCTGCAAAATACAAACTCACCAAATACCGTGAATAAATTCCAATTAAACATATGGTTCGTTCCAAAATCATCTTCTAAACATGTCAGGGGCATCGATTTGGCCTAATTACGTTTGTAATTGAAATCCCCAATTCAAAGCTCAAAAGCCCTAACTATGGTGACTTCCCCAATCTGCAACGAAACTCAAAATTTCCAATCCATAAACATTCCATACAATTAAACAAACTCAGAAACATAATCAAAAATCATTTATAAATTGCAATTTGGCATAATCGAATTAAATTTTTTTTGACAAACCGTGGATTGTGTGCGACGGTTATGAGTGCTTTAAGCCATGAGGACGATTGGATTATCTTCAGGGACGTTCCAGGAATGTGTTTGAAACGACAATACCTCTTGAATTGGCTTAGATCTTCATCTGCTATGCTTCAGATCCACTCTTTGTTCGAGTTGATGGTCTTTACGTTTGATAGAACATGAAGATGACGGTGAGAAACTAAGGCATGGTGAACTTTGAATATATCGTGAGTTTAGAGATTAGGAAATAGTATCTGAAAAAGAAATTAGGATTAGTGGTTATAAATTGGGAGGTCCTTGATACGTGACCGAATTCTCTCCATAAGGGTTCTGAGTGTTCTTATTTATATTAAAAAAAAATTAGGTTAGTAAAAAGAGTACAAATCAAAAATTAATTAACATAATCAAAATTCTAAATCAAATTTTAATTTGATTTTGATTCTTGACATATTTAACCAATTTTAGATTTTGTTCTAAAAAAAACTACTATCCTAAGATGCAAATGCAATCTAATCTTTTTGAATTTTTTTTTTTTTTTTTAAAACTTATGATTTTTTTGGATTTGTTTTTTTTTTTAATAAAAATGGAAAAATTAAGAAATCTAATATTTTTTAAAATGCTTAAATAATAGAAAACGAAAATCAAAGATAAAAAGGATAAAAATGTAATTTTTTTGTGATTTTAAATATAAATGAAAATAAGATTAAAATTAAACTTAGAACCACACAACAAGGGAAAAATGTTAGAAGTGGGATTCGAACCCGGGACCTCTCGCTCACGAGCCTTTTCCTCAAATCCTTACCAACTATGTTATGTCACTTATTTGAAATATAATGACATTTGCAAATATATAAGGGCAAATTTTGGGGTATAACAGCTGCCCCTGTTCAATTATCTTAAACCTGAAGATGTAGAGTGGTTTGTGTGCCAGTCGGTATCTGAAGGTGGAAGATGATTGAACACAAGAATACCAAGAAATTTGCCCTATTTGCAGTAGGGACTTTTTGTCGGAGATGGGCTTGTAGATGCCATCTGGTAGTTGTTGGAGTATGGATTGTTGCGAAATTTCTGCTTTTTGCCGTCTTCTCTTTTTTGAATGTTGAGGAACCGTCAAAGTGTCATACCCCAAAATTTGCCCACACTATTTCTCCTATTCAAGTTTCAAATCCATATGCAAAGCTCCTATACAAATTCTCCTATACAAAGTTCTGAACTAGGGTTTGGTTCTTTCAAAGGAAAATCACTGAATCAATGGTTCAAGGTGGTTCCATAGGGTCACCAACATCCCAAAGAATCTTCATGTAAAGTTGCAAGTCAATCAGAGCAAATTGAGTCCCTCAAATCTTGATTAGGTCAACAGTCAACTCTCAAGGGCAAAATAGTCATTTCAAGTCAATATACAGTCAAAATTCAAGATATTTGGTCAACAACATCCTCATTACCCTAAAATCATCATTTGATCAAGGGTTGATCATGATGATGCAAGGAAAGATCAGAAAAGTCAAAAGACAAAAGTTACTATTTTGGGCATAAACTGAAAAAGTCAACCAAACTTTGAAAATTCGCCAAATATTCATACTTCATCAGAAAAATTCCCACCAAAGCTCATTTTAAAGGGAATCCACTCCTCTATCCAAGGGACCAAGAATCAGAGCTCATAGGTCAATGGTTTGAGAGATATGGCTTCATACATTACAGGTCCTCTTCAAAAGTCAACAAAAAGACATGTTTTTCAAAAGGTCATAAAATGAGAATGGAAAAGAATTTTGACATGGGACCAAAGACATTGGTTAGAAGACTCTCTAAGGTTTCTAAAAAGTCTTAGAACACCTTCATACCTCAAAAAATGAGAGAGATAGACCTTATCAAAGTTGGGCAATTTTGGAGGGAAAAAGGTGAAGAAACTTGAAAACTTTTGCAAGTGGGCCTATATTTTTAAGATCCAAACTTCTTCCTTATTAAATTTAGAAGCCCAAATCCATTTGCCACGAAATTATGACCAATATTTGATTTTTATTGAATTTATATTCATTAAAATATTATTTAAATCAAACAAATCAAAGACATTTGAAAAAATTTGATTTAATTATGTTTTCCAATCAATTCAATCAACAATCAAACATAATATTTGATTCAAATTCGTGCATAAAAGATTGAAAAGAGATTGAATCTTTTAAAGGCAAAATTAGAAAGAATTTTCAATCAAGTTTTCCAAACATGGCAAATCAAGATTCAATGAGATTTTCTACAATTTTGTTGACCTAAAACATTCACATATATATACACAACAAAGCCATATGCAGAGGTCACGAACAACTGCCTCCAAGAACTCCAAACCCGAGTTCAAGAAATCAAGAAAAATTGCAAAGGTGTTTTAGAGTTTGAGACGGATTCGAGCAATTCAAAGCCTTCCAATACACTCTCTGGACATCACTGAAGCTGTTCCAATTGTCACACGCAAGCCAAACACTCAGAATCAATCTCGAAAAGCTTCACGGTTTGCTTTTCTTTTTCTCTTCGATTTACATAACATACGCATCCGTAATCAAATCTAATTGCATATATTTGTTCTATGTGATATACTGAACGATTCTGGACGTTTAATTGTATTTTGGTGCTGATCTGAGAGAATCACCGTGTTAGGGTTCATACTCTTGGAATTGGGGTTTTTTAAACCACGTAAAATTGGACCTTAAGACAAGCACTATTGGATTCGCGTGGTTGAGACGAATTCATCCATGGTATCGCGCCATATTTCTATGGTCGTTTGTGTGTATTCGCTATTTGCAGGTACAAAAGGGTTGGACATTTTACAGCGTTGCAAAAGAGGAGCGCTGTAAAAGATGTTTCTGCAGATTTCCAAGGAGGAAGATGATGCGTTGTCATCATCTCATTGGCCGGTTCAAATTAAAAAGTGGCGCGCGCGCGTGAAGGGAACACTTAGAGATCCGTTGCATCAAGACCCACGTGGAGGCGGTAGACTCTCATCCTCTCTGCCGTCAGATCATCATCCAGTTCAATCTAACGCATCTGGAGAGCGCAGTTCTACCATAGTCTGCAAGCGCGTGCTACACCGGATCAAAAGTTAAGAATTTCAGAATTTTTTTTATTTTTTATTACACAGCCACTTTATTTTATTTTAATATATATACTTGTTTTATTTTTTTTTTTTTTTCTCTTTCTTTTATTTACATAAAACTTTATAAAAACTTTATAATAACAAAAAAACATTTTTTATAATATTTAGTATTTAAATTTTTTTTCTTCTTCTTTTGATTTAGTATATGTATACATTATTTATTTATTTATTTATTTAAATACTTTCAAAAATTCATATATGCATTATTTTAATTCCAAAAATTCCTAAAAAATTATTCTTGCTCTCGATTTAGTTTTCTTAACCCGATTTAATTAATTAGGTCGTAAGACTAATAATTAGTTAAATCAATTTAAAATTATATTCAATTTGAATTTTAAATTAGGGTTTACGAAGATCAGCCCTACACTGAAAATCTTCTTCTTCTGTGCCTTTTTCAGGGTTATCTTTTCAAACACCTTCCGACAACGCGCCTGATTCAAAAGCCAAAGTTAAGTACTCAGTTTAATTTAATTTAAATTATATTTGATTTATATTTTAAATTAGGGTTTGCTTTGCATTCATCTCTTTCTGCCTTGCCTTTTCAGGGTCAACCCTAAAGGCGCCCAACCAACCATATCAGATCAAATTCGAAGCTAAGTATCTATTTACTTTGATTATTTTAAATTTCTTTATTCGTTATTTTTAGGATTAGTGACGTTTGCCTCCGAACCGATAATGCACTCACCCCTCTGTTTATTCTGTCTTTTCCAATTTTCAGGGTTTGTCAACTGCCAAAGCTACGAGTATTGGTAACCCTAAACCCTATTTACAAATTATTACTTGTGTTAAACCTTTTGCCTTTTATTTTTATATCCCGCTGGTTTCAATTCCCCTCTCCTCCGCTGGTTACAATTTCCCTTCCCCATTATTATTGTTATATTATTGTGTGGTTAGTAATTATAGGGAGTGCAACTTATTAATTGAATCAGCATCACGTAATTTTATAAGATAACATAACTGAACATAATCACGTGATTGTTGCACACACGCACTCTTTTGGGGTAACCTCTCTGTTGCCTTGTTGCCTGTTGCCTTGTTGCCTGTTGCCTTGTTGCCTGTTGCCTTGTTGCCTGTTGCCTTGTTGCCTGTTGCCTTTGTGTTCTTTACAGAATAAGCCACGTCCCTCGAATACGAGGATACCTCAGCCATGCTGCCTCGATAAATAAAGGTCATGCGACCCTAAATGATGCTGCCTTCGATACACAAATATGACCTCGACCCTCGGAAGTTGCCTACGGAAAAGGCTGAGGTATCCTCTGGTTGCCTACGAATAAGGCTTATTCTGATCCTTACCTTAGACTACCTGCCCTTCTATGGCATGGGACAGTCTTATGGCAAAGGATGTTTCGATGACCCTTCTACCTCCAAACGAAAGGCTTCCTGCCCTCTTATGGCAAGGATTGACCCTTTCATTCTGAAAGGCTAAAAAGAGACCTATCATCTGAGTTTAAGGTAATTGCCCCTAATTGCCTTGCAATGCTCATCTTTAATATTCTTTCTCACAATTCTTCGAAAACTGGCTACGCTCATTTACGAGCTAAAGTCCACTTTTTTCTTTCATCTACCTTTTTTAAAAAAACAAACGAGCAAGCAAAGCAATTAAGAGCCCATGGAAAACCATGGATGCAAAGGGTGCCTTACACCTTCCCTTTGCATAAATTACCCCCGAACTCAGATTTTCTTAAAAGGTTTTTTTCTGTTTCTTTTTGCCTTTCCGAATATAGTTTGGATAAAATAAAAGTCGGTGGCGACTCTTGCTTACCGCGACATTTCGATCGATAAAAAGTCAGTTCACCGTATTACAGAACTGGCGACTCTGCTGGGGATTTATAATTTCTTATAAAAGAGGGGTTACCTTAAAAGTTTAGGATTCACTTAAATGTTTTCTATTGTTTGCTTTGTTTGTTTTATTTTTCAGGGGGGCGTTTTGGGAATTAACTGAAGGACGAATCCTATTCCCGGATTCAAGAACCCTTAAGATTAGGAGTGGCATAGTCATAAGGACCTCTTTCACATATGTGGGAGATGAGTCAGTATGAAGTTCACGCTTGAGTTAGGACTCCATAGCATATGCACACCTTTCTCAAATGAGGGAGGTCTATGTATGTGTCTGTGGGTGCGCCGGAGCTCAAGGACCTTTAGTTACCCTTAACCCATCCTGGCCTTTAGGAACGTAGTGGGGGGACTACCCTTGACAAATGTTAAGGACTAGTCGCTACCCGATGCTACAATTCAGATAGGTTCTTTCTCAAAGTATCATTGCATGGTGCAAATGCATCATGTCCGAGGGTGCTTTAGAAGGGCTTACAATTCTGGATAACTTGTAGAACCTGTTGCTGAAATCTCCTTATCCATAGAAATGCCCTTGGGAAGGACACCTGATCTAAAACTCCATGCAAGCCTTAAACCAAAAATTGTGTGATTTGTGTGGATTTGTTTTTCTGTGATGCATCATGCATACATGCATTCATGACATGGCTAACTCATCTCAAGGAGAAAAAGGTCTTTTAACCATAATTTGTTTTGTAGGTTATTTGAATAATGGGAATCCTAATCAGAAAACCTTTCTTCCTCAACTTCAAGAAAGTACCTACTGCATTAAGGCTCTTATGTGATGACATTACTGGCTCTCTTATTCTTTCTGAATCTCTCAACAAACTGATGAGTTTAATGCGAACCAAAGTGGATGAAGCTCTCCTCAACTCTATGATGCAATTTTATGATCCTCTTCTCCATTGCTTCACTTATAGAGATTTTCAACTGGTACCTACATTGGAAGAATTCTCTTACATAATGGACATGCCCATACCTGATCAAATCCCTTACACTGGTGAGGAAGGAGGTCCTAAGTTGGAAGACATTGCTGCTGCTCTACACCTACCAAGATCAGAAATTAACAAAGTTTGGATCAACAAAAGAGACTACTCTGGGATACCTGTGGATTTCTTGATCGAGAAAGCTAAGATCTTTGCTAAAGCTTCAAGCATGGATGCCTTGGAAAGTGTTCTAACCCTGTTGATATATGGACAAGTTCTTTTTCACCGCTGCGACAAAGTTGTTGATAGGGCTGCTATCAAAATCTTCCTTAGCAAGAATCCTGTTCCTACTCTACTTGGTGATTTATTGCATTCCATCAACGCTAGAGTGACAAAGAGACGAGGTTGTGTTCTAGGGTGCATCCCTCTCTTACATAGGTGGTTTATTTCTCACTTACCCCGATCCTCAATAAAGAATGAAGAAGGTTTGACTTGGATTCAAAGGATTATGGAGCTTTCATACGACGACATCATTTGGTATCCAAAGAAATTCGAAGGAGTTCAGTTATATGACCGCTGTGGAGAGTTCCCTAATGTGCCTCTTCTTGGCATCCATGGAGGAATTACCTATAACCCTATACTTGCTCGACATCAGTTTGGTTTTGCTTTAAAAGATAAGCCCCGCTCCATATATCTTAGTGCGGAAAATTTTGACTATGGTTCAGATACAACTGAAAAAAAGAATCGCTTCATTAAAGCTTGGTATGAAGTAAAAAAGGTGGGTGCAAGAGAATTGGGAATGAGGATCGATACTCCTTCAGATCTTTACTTTAAATGGATTTATGACCGAGTCGTCGAGTTCGGCATACCACATCCATCCGACACACCTGTTGTTCCAAGGATCACTCCTCCCGAGGTCCACGTAGAATTGGAGCCTTATGTACTCGCTCCAAACGAAGACCTTGCTGCCACCGTGGCTCATTTAAGACAAGAAAAGGCTGATCTTGAGAAGCGTCTACAAAAGGTTGAAGCAGAAAAGGCAGTATTAGTGGCTAATGCTAAAGAACGAGATAGTATGCTTGACTATTTCTCTCGCAAGTGGAAGATTGAGGATTTTATCTCTCCTGAACAAATACAATCATGGGAGTTAGAGATTGATAGGCTTATTCAAGAAAAGAACGAGATGGTCAAAGCCCATAAAGAGGAAATCAGAGGATTGAAGAGAAAGCGTCGACTTGAAGATTGACTTCTCTTATTTTATATTTATTATATAGTATTTCTTCGATGTAACTTCAAAAATAATAAACAATACATTGGTTTTTATTTTTAATTAATTTATTTTGCTTCTATTTTCTTTTCTTTTAAATGTGTTAAAAAGCCTTTAACTCCTTGAGAACATTGCATGTGCATAATCATATCATTCATAAACATTGCATCACAGGTTTCGTAAAATAAATGCCTCTTCTTTGTGCTGTTTATTTCAGTAACAAAGATGAATCTCGAACAATCTGTGAAGAATCTCCAAACTCAGAACAACCAATTCCAAGAAATGATCCTTAACCTGGCCAAGGGGCAAGAAGAATTGAAGGCACTTCTGATCGAGAAGGAGAAGAATCGATACAAGTATCAAGGTGGTCAAGATAATCAGAGATCCAAGCCTAAGCGGTCATTTACTCCATTACATATGTCGCTGTCTCAAGCTCTGCAACAACTGCTCAATCAGAACTTGATAACTCTATTGCCTCCATATTCACTTCCTACTAATCCCGCTCCTGGGTACAAGTACCATGCAAGATGTGCTTATCATTCAAACAGTCCTGGTCACGATACAGAGGATTGTGGACCATTGAAGCACATGATCCAAGACCTCATTGATTGCAAGATCATTGACGTCATTTCACCTGAGAAACCTCATATGGCCAGTACTGGGTACAATCGGGAAGGTCACAATGAACCCAACCAATCTGTGGGGACAATTCTGACCTTTACACCAGTTCCACAACAAGGACACAAGTCAGATACACCCAAGCGCCAATTCTCAAAGATCAATATGACTCTGGCCGAAGCATTGCAACAATTGCTGAAGAAAGGGCTAATCACTTTGAAGGACCCTCCGAGGAATCCTAGTACTTCCTCTTCTCGTTATAATCCTAATGCAAGGTGTGCGTATCACTCTGATAGTCCTGGACATGACACTAATAACTGTTGGACACTGAAGAATAAGATCCAAGACTTAATCGATGACAAAATCATTGACTGCCAGTCTCCCGAGGAATCTCACGTTGTGTACGACCAGAAAGATCACAATGAACCCAACCAATTTGTGGGGACAATTCTGACCTCTACACTAGCTCCGCAACAAAGACGCAAGTCAGATACATCTAAACGTCAGTTTACAAAGATCAACATGTCACTGGCTCAGGTATTACAATATTTGCTGAGAGAGAACTTGATTACTTTAAGGGATCCTCCTGTAAAGCCCAACACCTCCGCTCCCAGCTATAAGCCCAATGCGAGGTGCGCATATCACTCCAATAGCCCTGGGCATGATACGAATGATTGTTGGCCATTGAAGAACAAGATTCAAGACATGATCGATGCTGGTGAAATTGAATTCTATCATCCCAAGACCCCTGTGGTGATCACTACTCCTATGCCTAATCACAAAAAGATTGATTAATGTCTAGAAGGATGAACTTTTTAGACCATTAGATTTACTTTCATTTGCAATTTCTATTTTGTTTGTTTAAACATTCGAATTATGATAGACATTATCTGTTTTAATAATCATCATCAGTGCATTGCATATGTTTGTCTTGAATAAATTATCTCGTTATCACTCATTTTAAATTATGTCTTTATTCTGCATATGTTTTTGTGATACTCAACTCCTGCTAAAGCTGTAAGCCTTTTGAGGGAGGATGACGAAAACGATACCGCAACCTCATACAGTATGCTTTTGAACGGACTATGCTGACGATGTACAGGCATTGTTTCAATTCCTAAACAGTGGAGATATAAGGATGATAATCCCTCGTCAACCCCTTTGAGCCTAAGGAGTAGAAGTTTCTTTTTGTACGAAACACCCGCATTTTTAACCTGGGGCAGGGTAGTTCTCAGTTATTTTGGCTGTGCATTCTATTTTAAGAGAATCACTCTGTACACCTTTCAACAAAGGTTTCAATCACAAGCGTTCATCCGTACACATCAAAGAAGTGTTGGAAATGTCAATCAAAAGACAATGACGGTTCATCAATCATCAAACAAGGCAGTCAATATCTTTCAAAAAGAAAAAAATGAAAAAACATATATACAAAGAAAAGCCTGCTAAGTCAAAATATCAAAAGATGACTTAAGCAAAAAAATCAAGGCATCCCGCTGACTGTAAGCTCAAAATAGACAGTTCAGGCAAAAGTTAGGGATATCAAAAAGATGAAGAAAAAAAAAAGAGAAGTCAACTCAAAGTTGTGACTACCAAAAGGAAGAAGTGACTGCCATCTCAAAAGTTCTCTCTACTTGTGAACCATCATTATTATCAAAGGTGCAAATCCAAAAGTTTCTTGGAACCTGAATGCATAAGTTGAATCAACTGAGCTTAGGATTGAAGATCATCACGAAGAGGGGTGGGTACAATCAAATTTCGAGCCTTTATCCTTTGTTTCTTAAACCGTGAACCAAGCCACGCTACAACCCTTGAAAGTCCTAATTGAAGCATGGTTAGTTCGAAAGCATACTGTCGCCAAAAAGGTATCCCGACTCCTTAAGGTTTACTACAAATGCTAAGTTGATATCCTGTTTTTTACAAACATCATGTTTTTATAAATATCACGCTTTTACATCTCTTGTTTTAATGTTTTTTAAAAAAACTCAAGACAAACGTATGCATTGCATCTCATGAATTCATTATTAAACATATTCTGCTACGTAATTTCAAATGTTAGCATCAGAATAAATTTGCACAGGGTATGGCTAATGACTGAAAGTTATCCCGACAAACAAAATCACTCCAAGAAGCCATGTCTCTTACGTATACAAGGGGCATGACATGTTTTTCCCAATCAATCTGGGGCAATCAAGTCAAGATTCGAAGAATCTCTCAAAATACCAAAAAGTCAAAGGCATTCATCCCTAGTGGACTTCCAACTATTTCCCGATCAACCTGGGGCAATCAAGTCAAGATTCCGAGAATCTCTCATGGATGCTCGAACAATCAGGAGCATACATCCAAGTATATCTAAAGCTAGTCCCCAATCAACATGGGACACTGTCTTGAGCCTACGATTACTAGGGGCATATCGCCCATGGTGTACATCTCACAAAGTCCTCGCGAGGCGAATCTTTCTAAAGTTCCAGCTAACTGGGGCAAATCTATGCAAGTCCAGTCCGACATCTTGATCAATACTCAGCGGTGCGTCCCAATACAGATCCAGGAATGACAAGTGCTATAATACTGGGGGCAACTCTCAAGACACCCATGTCTCCCCACAGAGCCAGGTTCATAAAATCACATCCCCAACAGAGTTGACATCTTCAACACCATCGACACTTTGTTCTTCTCCAACATGGCTTACTAATATCTTTCATCCCCAGTCAGGTACATCAAGTTACTGGTCATCCCCAAGCGAAGATCATAAATCCCCAGCTGAACATCTTCAAAGATACAGAGATTTATTTTCTCAATCAAGACAACATGAATCATATTCACATATCACATGTCATAAACATATTCATACAATTGCATACACGCTCATACATAATACATAAAACAGCGCGACAATTGCATACATAACATACGAGGTCCTCATTTATTTTGAGAATCCCGTCACACAAACACATTGCATGCATCATGACATGGCATAAAGAAAACTAACCTCTACTTTTCATGATACCACTATCTCCATTTACAAGAGTTAAGTCGACACCTTTGACGGTTCCTTAACAATCTATTTTCAAGTATTAAGTCGATACCTTTGACGGTTCCTTAATATATCAAGAGTTAAGTCGACACCTTTGACGGTTCCTTAACGACACACTTCAGATATAAGTCGATACCTTTGACGGTTCCTTATACAATCTATCTACATATCTGAGTCGATACCTTTGACGGTGCCTCAATGATATGCTTCAGAGTTAAGTCGATACCTTTGACGGTTCCTTAACAACCCACATCAAGAGTTAAGTCGACACCTTTGACGGTTCCTTAACGACATACTTCAGATATAAGTCGACACCTTTGACGGTTCCTTATACAATCTATCCGCATATCTGAGTCGATACCTTTGACGGTGCCTCAACAATATGCTTCGAATTTAAGTCGATACCTTTGACGGTTCCTTAAATAACCCAACACAGATTTGAGTCGATACCTTGGACGGTTCCTCAACATTCAAAAGAGGGAAGACAGCAAAAGCAGAAATTGCGTAACAATCTACACTCTAACAACTACCAGATGGCATCTACAAGCCCATCTCCGACAAAAGTCCCTACTTCAAATAGGGCAAATTTCTTGGTATTCTTGTGTTCAATCACCTTCTACCTTCAGATACCGACTGGCATACTAACCATTCTACATCTTCAGGTTTAAGATAATTGAACAGGGGCAGCTGTCATACCCCAAAATTTGCCCACACTATTTCTCCTATTCAAGTTTCAAATCCATATGCAAAGCTCCTATACAAATTCTCCTATACAAAGTTCTGAACTAGGGTTTGGTTCTTTCAAAGGAAAATCACTGAATCAATGGTTCAAGGTGGTTCCATAGGGTCACCAACATCCCAAAGAATCTTCATGTAAAGTTGCAAGTCAATCAGAGCAAATTGAGTCCCTCAAATCTTGATTAGGTCAACAGTCAACTCTCAAGGGCAAAATAGTCATTTCAAGTCAATATACAGTCAAAATTCAAGATATTTGGTCAACAACATCCTCATTACCCTAAAATCATCATTTGATCAAGGGTTGATCATGATGATGCAAGGAAAGATCAGAAAAGTCAAAAGACAAAAGTTACTATTTTGGGCATAAACTGAAAAAGTCAACCAAACTTTGAAAATTCGCCAAATATTCATACTTCATCAGAAAAATTCCCACCAAAGCTCATTTTAAAGGGAATCCACTCCTCTATCCAAGGGACCAAGAATCAGAGCTCATAGGTCAATGGTTTGAGAGATATGGCTTCATAGATTACAGGTCCTCTTCAAAAGTCAACAAAAAGACATGTTTTTCAAAAGGTCATAAAATGAGAATGGAAAAGAATTTTGACATGGGACCAAAGACATTGGTTAGAAGACTCTCTAAGGTTTCTAAAAAGTCTTAGAACACCTTCATACCTCAAAAAATGAGAGAGATAGACCTTATCAAAGTTGGGCAATTTTGGAGGGAAAAAGGTGAAGAAACTTGAAAACTTTTGCAAGTGGGCCTATATTTTTAAGATCCAAACTTCTTCCTTATTAAATTTAGAAGCCCAAATCCATTTGCCACGAAATTATGACCAATATTTGATTTTTATTGAATTTATATTCATTAAAATATTATTTAAATCAAACAAATCAAAGACATTTGAAAAAATTTGATTTAATTATGTTTTCCAATCAATTCAATCAACAATCAAACATAATATTTGATTCAAATTCGTGCATAAAAGATTGAAAAGAGATTGAATCTTTTAAAGGCAAAATTAGAAAGAATTTTCAATCAAGTTTTCCAAACATGGCAAATCAAGATTCAATGAGATTTTCTACAATTTTGTTGACCTAAAACATTCACATATATATACACAACAAAGCCATATGCAGAGGTCACGAACAACTGCCTCCAAGAACTCCAAACCCGAGTTCAAGAAATCAAGAAAAATTGCAAAGGTGTTTTAGAGTTTGAGACGGATTCGAGCAATTCAAAGCCTTCCAATACACTCTCTGGACATCACTGAAGCTGTTCCAATTGTCACACGCAAGCCAAACACTCAGAATCAATCTCGAAAAGCTTCACGGTTTGCTTTTCTTTTTCTCTTCGATTTACATAACATACGCATCCGTAATCAAATCTAATTGCATATATTTGTTCTATGTGATATACTGAACGATTCTGGACGTTTAATTGTATTTTGGTGCTGATCTGAGAGAATCACCGTGTTAGGGTTCATACTCTTGGAATTGGGGTTTTTTAAACCACGTAAAATTGGACCTTAAGACAAGCACTATTGGATTCGCGTGGTTGAGACGAATTCATCCATGGTATCGCGCCATATTTCTATGGTCGTTTGTGTGTATTCGCTATTTGCAGGTACAAAAGGGTTGGACATTTTACAGCGTTGCAAAAGAGGAGCGCTGTAAAAGATGTTTCTGCAGATTTCCAAGGAGGAAGATGATGCGTTGTCATCATCTCATTGGCCGGTTCAAATTAAAAAGTGGCGCGCGCGCGTGAAGGGAACACTTAGAGATCCGTTGCATCAAGACCCACGTGGAGGCGGTAGACTCTCATCCTCTCTGCCGTCAGATCATCATCCAGTTCAATCTAACGCATCTGGAGAGCGCAGTTCTACCATAGTCTGCAAGCGCGTGCTACACCGGATCAAAAGTTAAGAATTTCAGAATTTTTTTTATTTTTTATTACACAGCCACTTTATTTTATTTTAATATATATACTTGTTTTATTTATTTTTTTTTTTTCTCTTTCTTTTATTTACATAAAACTTTATAAAAACTTTATAATAACAAAAAAACATTTTTTATAATATTTAGTATTTAAATTTTTTTTCTTCTTCTTTTGATTTAGTATATGTATACATTATTTATTTATTTATTTATTTAAATACTTTCAAAAATTCATATATGCATTATTTTAATTCCAAAAATTCCTAAAAAATTATTCTTGCTCTCGATTTAGTTTTCTTAACCCGATTTAATTAATTAGGTCGTAAGACTAATAATTAGTTAAATCAATTTAAAATTATATTCAATTTGAATTTTAAATTAGGGTTTACGAAGATCAGCCCTACACTGAAAATCTTCTTCTTCTGTGCCTTTTTCAGGGTTATCTTTTCAAACACCTTCCGACAACGCGCCTGATTCAAAAGCCAAAGTTAAGTACTCAGTTTAATTTAATTTAAATTATATTTGATTTATATTTTAAATTAGGGTTTGCTTTGCATTCATCTCTTTCTGCCTTGCCTTTTCAGGGTCAACCCTAAAGGCGCCCAACCAACCATATCAGATCAAATTCGAAGCTAAGTATCTATTTACTTTGATTATTTTAAATTTCTTTATTCGTTATTTTTAGGATTAGTGACGTTTGCCTCCGAACCGATAATGCACTCACCCCTCTGTTTATTCTGTCTTTTCCAATTTTCAGGGTTTGTCAACTGCCAAAGCTACGAGTATTGGTAACCCTAAACCCTATTTACAAATTATTACTTGTGTTAAACCTTTTGCCTTTTATTTTTATATCCCGCTGGTTTCAATTCCCCTCTCCTCCGCTGGTTACAATTTCCCTTCCCCATTATTATTGTTATATTATTGTGTGGTTAGTAATTATAGGGAGTGCAACTTATTAATTGAATCAGCATCACGTAATTTTATAAGATAACATAACTGAACATAATCACGTGATTGTTGCACACACGCACTCTTTTGGGGTAACCTCTCTGTTGCCTTGTTGCCTGTTGCCTTGTTGCCTGTTGCCTTGTTGCCTGTTGCCTTGTTGCCTGTTGCCTTGTTGCCTGTTGCCTTTGTGTTCTTTACAGAATAAGCCACGTCCCTCGAATACGAGGATACCTCAGCCATGCTGCCTCGATAAATAAAGGTCATGCGACCCTAAATGATGCTGCCTTCGATACACAAATATGACCTCGACCCTCGGAAGTTGCCTACGGAAAAGGCTGAGGTATCCTCTGGTTGCCTACGAATAAGGCTTATTCTGATCCTTACCTTAGACTACCTGCCCTTCTATGGCATGGGACAGTCTTATGGCAAAGGATGTTTCGATGACCCTTCTACCTCCAAACGAAAGGCTTCCTGCCCTCTTATGGCAAGGATTGACCCTTTCATTCTGAAAGGCTAAAAAGAGACCTATCATCTGAGTTTAAGGTAATTGCCCCTAATTGCCTTGCAATGCTCATCTTTAATATTCTTTCTCACAATTCTTCGAAAACTGGCTACGCTCATTTACGAGCTAAAGTCCACTTTTTTCTTTCATCTACCTTTTTTAAAAAAACAAACGAGCAAGCAAAGCAATTAAGAGCCCATGGAAAACCATGGATGCAAAGGGTGCCTTACACCTTCCCTTTGCATAAATTACCCCCGAACTCAGATTTTCTTAAAAGGTTTTTTTCTGTTTCTTTTTGCCTTTCCGAATATAGTTTGGATAAAATAAAAGTCGGTGGCGACTCTTGCTTACCGCGACATTTCGATCGATAAAAAGTCAGTTCACCGTATTACACAAAGGTATCGACTCAAATCTGTGTTGGGTTATTTAAGGAACCGTCAAAGGTATCGACTTAAATTTGAAGCATATTGTTGAGGCACCGTCAAAGGTATCGACTCAGATATGCAGGTAGGTTGTATAAGGAACCGTCAAAGGTGTCGACTTATATCTGAGGTGTGTTGTTAAGGAACCGTCAAAGGTGTCGACTTAACTCTTGATGTGGGTTGTTAAGGAACCGTCAAAGGTGTCGACTTAACTTTGAAGCATATCATTGAGGCACCGTCAAAGGTATCGACTCAGATATGCAGATAGATTGTATAAGGAACCGTCAAAGGTGTCGACTTATATCTGAAGTGTGTTGTTAAGGAACCGTCAAAGGTGTCGACTTAACTCTTGATGTATTAAGGAACCGTCAAAGGTGTCGACTTAATACTTGAGAATAGATTGTTAAGGAACCGTCAAAGGTGTCGACTTAACTCCTGAAAAGTAGAGGTTAGTTTTCTTATGTCATGATGCATGTAATGTGTTTATGTGACGGGATTCTCAAAATAAATGAGAACCTCGCATGTTATGTACGCACTTGTCGCGATGCATTATGTATTATGTATGAATATGTATGCACTTGTATGAGTATGTTTATGAAATGTGATATGTGAGTATGATTTATGTTGTCTTGATTGAGAAAATAAATCTCTGTATTATTGTGATTTTGACGTTTGATCTTGTCTTGAAGATGCTCAGCTGGGGATTTATGGTTTCTGCTTGGGGATGATCAGTAACTTGATGTTCCCTGATTGGGGATAAAGGGAAACCATGTTGGGGAGCCATGCCTTTGTCGGGGTAGGAGTGTTGGAAGACATCTTCTTAGGGATTACTCTATGGGGATATGATCTTGCGAAATCAGCTTTGTGGGAAGACGCGGATGTCTTGAATGTTGCCCCTAGTATTATAGTACCTGTCGTTCCTGGACCTTAATTAGGGCACGCCACTGAATGTTGATCAAGATGTCAAGCTGGACTTGTATAGATTTGCCCCGGTTAGTAGGAACTTTGGAGAGATTCGTCTCGCGAGGACTTTATGAGATATGAACCATGGGCGACATGCCCCTTAGTAACCATTGGTCCAGGACAATGCCCCATATTGATTGGAAATAGCTTAAGATTTATTTGGATGCATGCCCCTGATTGTTTTTGGCATCTTTGAGAGATTCTCGGAATCTCGACTTGATTGCCCCAAATTGATCGGGAAAAACGTGCCATGCCCCTTGTATACATAGCAGACATTGCTTCTGAAGTGGTTTTGTTTGTCGGGATAACTTTCAGTCATTAGTTGTACCATGTGCAAATTCTTCCTGATGCTAACATTCGAAATTATGTAGCAAAATATGTTTAATAATGAATTCATGAGATGCAATGCATACGTCTGTCTTGAGTTTTTGAAAAAGATTAAAACATGAGATGTAAAAGCGTTATATTTGTAAAAACATGCTACTTGTAACAATGTGATGTTTGTAAAAACATGATGTTCATAAAAACGAAATATCAACTCAGCATTTTTGGTAAACCTTAAGGAGTCAGGATACCTTTGTCGTGACAGTATGCTTTCGAACTAACCATGCTTCAGTTAGGACTTTCAAGGGTTGTAACGTGGCTCGGTTCATGGTTTAAGAAGCAAAGGATAAAGGCCCAAAGTTTATTTATACCCATCCCCTTCTTCGTGATGTTCTTCAGTCCTAAGCTCAGTTAATTCAAACTTATGCATTCAGGTTCCAAGCAGAGGGAACTTTTTGAGATGGCAGTCATTTCTTCCTTTTGGTAGTCACAACATTGAGTTGTTCAAGAATTTATTGACTTCTTTTTTTTCATCTTTTGGATATCCCTACCTTTTTCCTGAACTGTCTCTTTGGAGCTTACAGTCAGCGGGACGCCTTGATTTTTGCCTAAGTCTTCTTTTTGATTTTTGACTTAGCAGGCTTTTCTTTGTATATATGTTTTTTCCATTTTTTTTTTGAAAGATATTGACTGCCTTGTTTGATGATTGATGAACCGTCATTGGCTTTTGATCGACATCCCCAACACTTTTTTTGATGTGTGCGGATGAACGCTTGTGATTGAAACCTTTGTTGAAAGGTGTACTGAATGACTCTCTTAAAATAGAATGCACAACCAAATTAACTGAGAACTACCCTGCCCCAGGTTACGATCAAGGGTTTTAATTAGCACAAGAAATAAACTTCTACTTCTTAGGCTCAAAGGGGTTAACGAGGGATTAACATCCTTATATCTCCACTGTTTAGGAATTGAAACAATGCCTGTACATCATCAACATAGTCCGTTCAAAAGCATACTGTATAAGGTTGCGGTATCGTTTTCGTCATCCTCCCTCAAAAGACTTACAGCTTAGCAGGAGTTGAATAAACCCAAAATATATGCAAAGTAAAGATGCAATTTAGATGAGTGATAGCGAAATAATTTGTTCAAGACAAACATATGCAATGCACTGATGATGATTATTAAAACAAATAATGTCTATCATGAGTCAAATGTTTAAACAAACAGAAGAGAAACTTGCAAATGAAAGTAGATCTAATGATCCAGAAGTTTGTCCGTCTAGACGTTAGTCAGTCTTGTCATGACTAGGCATAGGAGAAGTGATCACCACCGGAGTTTCAGGAGGATTGAATTTGACTTCCCCATCATTGTTCAGATCTTGAATCTTATTCCTCAATGTCCAGCAATTGTTTTTGTGATGTCCAGGAATATTGGAACGGTACGCGCACCTCGCATTGAGTTTATAGCCATAGGTGTTAGAATTCTTAGGAGCATCCCTCCGAGTAATTAATCTGATCTTCAACAGATGTCGTAATGTTTGAGCGGAAGGCTCTGGATTTTGGTGAATTGTCGCTTAGGTGCATCTGGCTTGCGTCGTTGTTGTAGGACTTGGTGTAGAGATTCAGAGTATCCGGGGTTCGAGCTTCCGGAATGTGTATCTAATTGAGAAGACCAGAACGGGTCATGCTTTAGACCATATCTGTAGAGGAGTGTCAGAACGAGTCATACATTAGACCATATCTGAGGAGGAATATCAGAACGATCCATACATTAGACTATATCTGTTGAGGAATAGCAGAACGAGTCGTACGTTAGACCATATCTGTTGGAATGTCAGAACGAGTCATACATTGGACTATATCTATTGAAGGATATCAGAACGAGTTATTCATTAAACCACATCTGAAGGGGAATGTCAGAACGAGTCATACATTAGACCATATCTGATGAATAATGCCAGAACGAGTCATACATTAGACCATATCTGACTGAAGATACCGGAACGGGTCACTCATTGGACCATATCTGATAGGGAATACCGGAACGGGTCGCATGTTAGACCATATCTGATAGAGAATGCTTGCTTGTTAGAGTCGATGAGTTATTTGACGAAGTTTTGGAATGTAAAAGGGCTTGTCAGAATGAATCTCCCGCTTGATTATATCTGAGAGGAATGATTGTCGAGGCGGAACCTGAAAACAAAGTTAGAAATATGCGATGTCATGAATGCAAATGAGATGTTTTTCAAGGATCTTTAAGGAATTTAGTTAGCAACATTGGAAAGTGATTTGGTCGCATATTTGTTTGAAGAATCCTGACTCTTGTCTTTGAACATCCTTCTTTGAGAATCAAGCTCACCATATCGAGTGGGTCATCGCCTCTGATTCGGGGATACTTCTGAATTTGAAAGTACACGGCTAGAGGAAAATAAATCCTCTTGCCCCTTGATAGGTACTGAGTCTTTGAATTGGAAGGTACGTGGCCAGAGGAAAGTAAATCCTCTTGCCCCTTAGATGGGGATTCAGTCCTTGATAATAGTCCCTGAAATTGTGCGCCCTAAATCTCTAAGATCCTTGAAAGGGTCAGTTAAATCGTGTTATGCTTATGATGTCATGCGAGTGCAATGCATTAAGCACAACGTGGGATAGGAAGGGCAAAAAAGTCCTTTAACAAAACCTGCAAGGAAACAAATGTTAGTATGTTATGCGAATGCAGCTCGTTAGACTCAGTGTGAGATGATAAGGACAAACAAATCCTTTCAACAAAACCTGCAAGGAAGTGAAGGTTAGTAGCAAACGCAAACAAGTCACACAAGTCACGCAAGTCACACAAGTCACACAATTTTTTGGCTTATGGCTTGCATGGAGTCTGATCAGGTGTCCTTCCCAAGGGTATTTCTATGGATAAGAAGATTTCAGCAACGGGTTCTACAAGTTATCCAGAATTGTCAGCCCTTCTAAAGCACCCTCGGACATGATGCATTCGCACCATGCAATGATACTTTGAGAAAGAACCTATCTGAATTGTAGCATCGGGTAGCGACTAGTTCTTAACATTTGTCAAGAGTAGTCCCCCCACTACGTTCCTAAAGGCCAGGATGGGTTAAGGGTAACTAAAGGTCCTTGAGCTCCGGCGCACCCATAGATACATACATAGACCCCCCTCATTTGAGAAAGGTGTGCATATGCTATGGAGTCCTAACTCAAGCGTGAACTTCATATTGACTCATCTTCCACATATGTGAAAGAGGTCGCCATGACTATGCCACTCCTAATCTTAAGTGTTCTTGAATCCGGGAATAGGATTCGTCCTTCAATTTTCCCAAAACGTCCCTGAAAAATAAAGCAAGCAAAGCAAACAATAGAAAACAATTAAGTGAATCCTAAACTTTTAAGGTAACCCCTCTTTTAATCGAATTTTTCCCCAGCAGAGTCGCCAGTTCTGTAATACGGTGAACTGACTTTTTATCGATCGAAAAATGTCGCGGTAAGCAAGAGTCGCCACCGACTTTTATTTTATCCAAACAATATTCGGAAAGGCAAAAAGAAACAGGAAAAAAACCTTTAAAGAAAATCTAGGTTCGGGGGGTAATTTATGCAAAGGGAAGGTGTAAGGCACCCTTTGCATCCATGGTTTTCCATGGGCTCTTAATTGCTTTGCTTGCTCGTTTGTTTAGAAAATGTAGATGAAAGAGATAGGGACTTTAGCTCGTAAATGAGCGTAGCCCTTTTGAAAAATTATGAGAAAGAATATAATGAAAGTTTGAGCATTGCAAGGCAATTAGGGGCAATTACCTTAAACTCAGATGATAGGTCTCTTTTTAGCCTTTCAGAATGAAAGGGTCTATCCTTGCCATAAGAGGGCAGGAAGCCTTTCGTTTGGAGGTTGAAGGGTCGTCGAAGCATCCTTTGCCATAAAACTGTCCCATGCCATAGAAGGGCAGGTAGTCTAAGGCAAGGATCAGAATAAGCCATTTTTCCGTTAGGCAACCAGAAGATACCTCAGCCTTTTCCGTAGGCAACTTTCGAGGGTCGAGGTCATGTTAGTGTATCGAAGGCAGCATCATTAGGGACCATGACCTTTAATCGAGGCAACATGGCTGAGGTATCCTCGTATTCGAGGGACTGGCTATTCTGCAAAAAATACAAGGCAACAAGGCAACAGGAATAGGCAACAAGGCAACAAGCAACAAGGCAACAGAGAGGGTTACCCAAAAGCGTGAGTGTGTGCACCAATCACGTGATTATATTCAATTATATTATCTTGTAAATTAGTGAGGCTAATTCAATTTAATGGTTGTCACTCCCTATTTTACTAACCACGCAGATAATATAAGGCAAGAACAACAATAATATGGGGAGGGGACAATGAAACCAGCGGATCCCTTAGTAGGGTTTGACATAAGTAATAATTAAACAGAAAGAATAAAAGATTAGAGTTTAGGGTTACCAAACTCGTAGCTTTGACAATCAACGAACCCTGAAAAGGCAAACAAACCAAAAATAGGGTGAGTGTATGGCTAATTCGAAGGCGAACGAGATCATCCCTAAAATAAAGAATAAATAAGCTTAAAACAATGATATAGGCAAAGGTACTTAGCTCTGATTTGATCTGATATGGTTGATAGGGCGCCTTTAAGGTTAACCCTGAAAAGAAACAAGGCAGAGAAAAATGAAGGCGGAACAAACCCTAGTTCTAAAAATAAACCAAATTGTCTTTAAATTAAATTAAATAGAGTACTTAACTTCGTATTTTGGATCAGGCGCGTAGTCGGGGTTAATCATATTGCTAACCCTGAAAAGGCACAGAAAAGAAATAATTTTTTAAATGTAGGCATGATCTTCGTAAACCCTGATTAGGGCACAAGTTACCCATGGTTAATGGGCAACACCTACCAGTAAACCTAAGGTTATTTAGGGTTATAAATGAATCGAGGTTAACAAAAAATTAAAATAAAATTAATTACTAGTCTTCAACCTAATTAATTAATTAATTAAAAGTATATACAAAAATAATGATTTTTATTGTTTAAAAACAATTATAAAATTGCGGAAAAAATCGAGTTTCGATTATAAATAATTATGGAAAAAACATTATATAAACATTAATGCATTTAAATAAGTAAATAAATAAGAAAAAGAACTTATAACATAAAGAGAGAAAAATAAAATAAAATAAAAGGGTTTATGTAATAAATAAATAAAATAAGAGAAAATTGGAAAACTTAGCTCCTAATCAGGTGTACTCCGCTTCTGAAGGAACATGGTGGACCGGCCCTCCAGGACCCTTTGATCTGACTGTATTGAAGATCCAATGATTGATGCGTGAGGGCGCATCGTGAGGCTCCATGGATGTTACACACAGGATCAGCAAGCAAATATTTCATAAAATAAATTTAAGCTGGAGCGAGGGATCGAACCCCCTCACTCACACGTGAAGAACTTATATGGCTTCCATCTGCCATTCGGTCATGCCTTGGTCGCTGATAACATAACAACATCTGAATAATATATTAAAAAGAAAATCAACTGAAAATTTAAACACAAACTGGCGCGCTGATGCAGTCTTCTTCTTCCTCAAAACCCAGTTTCATTTGTTGCGAATTGCCTGCACTTTTGCTACGAATTCCTTTTGTAGCCATAACCTGCAAATTCTCAAAACTACCATACGAACACGGAAAACTCGAATTAAAAGCCCAGATCAGTCGTATATTAATCCCTAGGCATGCTGACGCCACTGGTTTTGGGTAATTCGGCCTCTAATTGCATAGCCCCAATTCACCATCCAAGAACCCTAGCCATGGTGTTTCATGGCTCTTGCACTCAAACACCAATTAGATTATACATAAACGTTCCATAAGGCAAGACAAGCATGAATATACCATCAAATTGCGTTTATGAATCGTAAATAAATGAAATCAAGACTTTTAAAAATAGAGTGCAAACCGAGTTTAAATGTTGGTATGCGTGATGCTCTATGCTTCAATCACGGCCCAGGTCGATTCAGAGAGACTCCAGGAATATGATTTGATCTCCAAAACCTCTTGAATCCCTCTGCAACTTAGAAAACCGATTTGACTTTTTCTTGCAATTTTTGAGTTTTTCTGAATTTGTTAGTGGTCGTGAGGATGCAGCCAAAAGATCCCCTAATGATCTGAACAATTTGCATACTTATAGTAGTATAAATTAGGGTTATAAAAACTGAAAAAATCTTAGTGAATCAATCATTGGCAATTTGAAGGAAATTTGATTTAAAACTTTCCTAATTTTGGCCAAATCATTCTATTCTTTCACCAATCTTGTATCCACGAAATTTGAAGTAAATATGGACTATTTTGATGATTGAATCTAATTGGAATGTCTTCTTAAATCAAAAATTTGCCCATCACTTTAATTATTTGATTTATATTATACTTTAAATGGGAAAAATTCAAAATAAAATCAAATAATTATCACAAATTCGTGTCAATTGGATCTTGGGCTCTACACATCATGAGGATGGAGATTGGATCTTAAAAGTGTGGGCCTCTTTGCAAAAATATTCATTTTGAAGCCTTTTTCTTCACATTTTTCCCTTTGAAATCGCCCAACTTTGACAAGGCCTATCTCTCTCAATTTTTGAGGTATGGAAGTGTTCTAGGATTTTTTAGAAACCTTAGAGAGTCCTCTAACCAATGCCTTTGGTCTCACATCAAAATTATTTTCCATGCTCTTTGTGTGTTCTTTTAAAAAAAGTGACTTTTTGTTGACTTTTGAAAAGGACCTATAATGTTTTGGTCCATATCTCTCAAATGAAGCATTTTTAGACTTGGCATGTGAGAGACAAAGTTGTAGATAATCAAATTTCCTTCAAAATGAGCTTTGGATGGGAAATTTCTCATGTTCCATGTGATAGTTATGGCTGGTCAAAGTTCAGTTGACTTTTCCTATACAAAACGCTAATTTAGAAACTTTTTATTGATTTTTGATCTTTCCTTGATGAACCATGATCAATTCTTGATAAAATGGTGAATTATACTTCAATATGAGGATCTTGACAAAAAATCAGGAGTTTTGACTTTACTTTTACCACAGTTGACTTTTTAGGTCAACCAGTCGACTGTTGACTTTCTGAACAATTGAGTGACCAATCCTCTAAGATGAGACTTGATACTTGTCATGAGGATGATGTGAGATATATTGAGCCATATGAGATGCCTTGGAGCCATTGATTCATTGACTTTCCTTTGAACAATTCAAACCCTAGTTTCTGAGCTTTGTTTAGGAGAGTGTGTCTTGGAGCTTTGTGTATTGTTTTGAACTTTGCGTAAGAGAATAGTATGGGCAAATTTTGGGGTGTGACAGACGTACATAGAAAGATTTAATAAGGAAGCCGTACAGGTATCCACCACTGCCCATATGAAGAAATTCTTGCTCGAGCGCGGCCTCCGACCACGCTTTGACTTCGCTAAAGCCGTCGGAATCGAAACACCGGCCACTCTGGACAAATTCTTCCTCAAAGCCCAAGCCTACATTCAGTATGAGGAGAAAGAAGCCACCCACGCCGTACGCAATTCCAGGCACGAAGAGAGCAGTAAAAATGCACGCCAAGATGAGTCTCGCCGGGGAACTGACAAAAAGAAAGATGATAAAAGTCGGGACCCTAAGGACTACAAAACCCCTGCGGGGAAATTACGAGAGTACACCCCGCTGAACGCCTCAAGGGAGCGCATCTTGAACGAATGCGCAAATGCCGAGTTTCAGACGGGCAAAGTCCGGTTCCCGAAGAGCATGCCCGCCCGGCCAAACATGGATAAATCAAAATTCCGCCGACTCCACAAAGGCCACGGGCACAACACCGAGGATTGCATCCACCTTAAGGATGCCATAGAGATATTAATCAGAGAGGGACATCTGAAGAAATATGCGAAGAAGCAGGAGGCCGCTAGAGAAGTTAAATCAGTCACCGAGGAAAAGCCGACGGAAGATGCGCCCGCCATGCAAGTGGCCATGAGCGTTACCAGGCCGGAAGATTTTTATCTCCCTGATTGGGCCAACGCGGCAACCACCTACTCCTCTTACAGCGCATGGGAGATGTTCCCGTCCGCGATGGTTATATCCAGCGGGGGATTTAGCAAACTGACCGTCGGATCCGTAAAACACAAGTTCGTCGAGCTGATCTCGGCCAGCGCGAGCGTAGCCTCAACCTTCGACCATGCTAAAGGCAATCCTTCCTCAATATCTTTCTACAAAGAAGAGTTGTCCGGAGGAGCACCTAACGCGACCATCCCTCTCCTCATCCGAGCCCGGATGGCTAATTTTGACGTGCGACGCATATTGATCGACCAGGGAAGTTCAGTGGACATTATGTACTCCCAACTATTCAAAACATTATAGCTGAATGACAGTCACCTTACCCCATACGTGGGGTCAGATTTATAAGGATTTAATGGCACGGTAACCAAGCCATGGGGGTTCGTGGAATTCATAGTTTCGATCGGATCGGCAAAGGCCACAAGGGCAGTGAAAGTCCAATTTCTGGTCATCGACTTCCCATCAATATACCACTGCATCCTCGGGCGTCCCACTCTGGCCGAACTGATCGCGGTCCCCTCAACCATACACCTCAAGCTTAAATACTATACGACCAAAGGGCAAGTAGCAACACTCAACGGCGACATCGAAGCGGCCAGGAGATGTTTTGAAGCCTCCGCCAAGGGCCTGAGCGCAATAAAGACACCAGCCCAGGAGAAGACAGCGACCAGCGCTACCTCAGAAACCAACAAATCCATGCCCCGCATCAACACTGTCGACCTCGACAATCATTTTCTGGGAGAACCTGAGCAGAACATCAATCCAAGCGCATCAGAAGGGACCCTCCGGCCGATCCCTGACAGAGACTTCGAACTCGTGGCCCTCGGAGAAGATCCAACCAGAGGAGTCAAGATCGGATCAGACCTACCAGACCTGGCCAAAAGACAACTCAAAGCTTGCCTCCGTGAAAATGCTGACCAATTCGCTTGGAGCGCTACAGAGATGCCCGGACTCGACCCAGAAGTGGCTTGTCATCACCTGACCATCGACCCTGCCTGCAAGGCCATCGCTCGGAGGAGAAGAAAATAATCACCAGAAAAAACGGTTGCGGCCGAAATAGCTGTAAAAGACCTCCTAGAGGCCAAGTTTATGTCTGAGGCCAAGTACACTACTTGGCTCTCCAATGTTGTACTTGTTAAAAAATCAAATGGAAAATGGCGCAGGTGCACTGACTACACTGATCTTAATAGGGCTTGCCAAAAAATGCTTATCCTCTCCCTAACATAGATAAACTAGTCGATAACTCCGCCGGTTTTAAATTACTTTCACTTATGGACGCATATTCCGGGTATAATCAAATACCCATGGCTAAAGCAGACAAGAAATACACGGCCTTCATGACCGAATCGGGCAATTATTACTACAACGTAATGCCCTTCGGTCTGAAGAACGCTGGTGCGACTTACCAACGCATGATGAACAAAGTATTTCGAGCAGAAATAGGAGATATGCTCGAAGTCTATATGGACGATATGATCGTCAAATCCCAAAGGGAAACCGATCATGCCGCCCACCTTAAAAAGGTTTTCGAGCAAGCCCGAAAATGTAAAATGAGATTCAATCCGGAAAAATGCACATTCGGCGTCCGCGCTGGAAAATTCCTCGGTTTTTACTTAACAGAAAGAGGAATCGAAGCCAACCCGAATAAATGCAGGGCTTTCTCGGATTTGCCCACTCCAAATTCAAAGAAGTCAATCCAAACCTTGAACGGCATGCTCACGTCACTATCCAGGTTCGTGTCCAAATCCGTACAGCACGCCCTGCCACTATTCAAACTCCTACGCAAAGAAACTGCATTCGAATGGACGGAAGAGTGCGAACGCGCCCTCTCACACCTCAAGCAGGCCCTATCCAGCTCGCAAGTTTTATCTAGGCCGGAAGCTGGAGAAATATTGTACCTCTATCTCGCCGTATCCACCGAGGCCGTCAGCGCAGCCTTGATAAGATAAATCCCGGAAGGCCAGAAGCCCATTTACTTCACTAGCAAAGCACTCCAGGGCCCCGAGATCAGATATCAACAGATCGAAAAGGTCGGACTCGCGTTAATAACCGCAGCCCGAAGACTCGGACACTATTTCCTAGCACATACCATAGTCGTGCGAACTGAGCAACCCGTAAAACAATTACTTGCACGCCCCGACATGGCCGGGAGAATGCTCCGGTGGTCGTTGGAACTCGCGGAGTTTGACATCAAATACGAAGGAAGAAAAGCCCTTAAAGCCCAGGTCTTGGCAGATTTCGTAGCCGAAATGGCATTCCCCGAAACAACAAACAACAACGCCCGAAGGAACCCTCATAGAGGTATCCCTTTCACTATCATTCCCAACATCCAACAACCAAGTGTAATATGAGGCCCTGCTAGCCGGGCTGCGCCTCGCAAATGACTTAGAAGCCGAAGACATTGAGGTATTCACCGACTCTCAACTGGTCACATCACACATCTCGGGCGAATATCAGGTTAAGAGCGAAGCCCTCGCCGAATACTTGGCCCTCGTGAAAGAAAGACTGGCCCGATTCAGGAGCGCCAAGGTAAAACACATCCCAAGGGAACACAACGTGCGGGCAGACGTCCTATCAAAACTGGCGAGCACAAGAAAGAAGGGAGGTAACAAATCCGTAATCCAGGAGATATTGCTAAAACCTAGCACCGAGACCTCGTCTTCCCTCTCACTCGTAAGCGCAATTGGGGACGCGTCCTGCTGGATGACCCCCGTATACAATTACTTAACAAGTGACCTCTTGCCCGCCGATCCGAAAGAGGCCTCCACCATCCGAAGACGAGCTTGCTCGTACGTCTTAGTCGAAAATCGCCTCTACCAGCGAGGATTTTCCATACCTCTCCTCAAATGTATAGACGAGGGCACAGTCCCCCACATACTCCGAGAGATACACGAAGGAATCAATTCCCAACATCTAGGAGGAAGATCACTCGCTCGGAAGGCTCTCCGAGCAGGTTACTATTGGCCGACGATGCAAGACGACGCCAAAGAATACGTTAAGAAATGCGACAAATGCCAACGTTTCGGGGACATGCACCTCGCACCCCCCGACGAACTCAAATCCTTATCGTCTCCTTGGCCATTCGCGTGGTGGGGGTGGATCTCCTCGGTCCGTTCGTGACCGGAAGCAATCAGAACAAGTACCTAATAGTTGCGGTCGACTATTTCACCAAGTGGATCGAGGCCGAGCCATTGGCCAAAATCACGTCCTTGAACGTACTCCGCTTCTACAAAAGAAACATCCTCGCCCGATTCGGGGTACCATTAGCCATCATCACCGACAACGGCACCCAGTTCACAGACGGGCGCTTCCAAGAATTCGTCACGAAATTAGGTACAAAGGAACATTTCGCGTCAGTCGAGCACCCACAAACAAACGGCCAAGCAGAGGCCGCGAACAGAGTAATCTTGAGGGGCCTCAAAAGAAGATTAGACGAGATAAAAAGGGGATGGGTAGAAGAGCTGCACATCGTCCTCTGGGCTTATCGCACCACCCCACACTCCACCACCGGGGAAACCCCCTTCCGACTGACGTACAGAACGGAGGCCTTGATCACCGTCGAAATACATGTGCCCTCGAGACGCATCGAAGAGCCACTCGAGACAGAGGGCAACACCGAGGCAATCAGGGAAGAGCTCGACCTGGTCGAAGAAATTCGCACTGGGGCCGCTCTTCGCGAAGCTTCACTTAAGCAAAAAATCGCCTTAAGACATGACGCTAAGGTCATTAAACGGGAATTTAAAATAGACAGCCTAGTACTAAAAAGAAACCACAAAGATTCCCGAGAAGGCAAACTGGCCGCGAATTGGGAAGGCCCCTATCGTGTCCGGGCAAGGACAGAAAATGGGGCATACTACCTAGAACACTTGCAAGGAGAAGAACTCGCTCGACCCTGGAACGCTGAGAAGCTCAGACAATATTACAGCTAAAAAGATGCGGCCCGGTACGAGCCGAGCGCCTCTAACTGAAACAAAACAACGGGAGCCTGCTCTCTTAATCAAGCAGACTCTTTGTTCTTCGAGGGGCCCTAAATACAAGGCATCCCCGTCGTAAACACGTACCATGATGGCAGAACGCCCCGCTCGCGAAGGGACCGTTCACGCCATGAGCCCCGGAGCTCAATACAACGAAATCCGAGACTCACCATATGCCATGCACATGTCCCCGGCAATCGACCACAGTTCCACACACTGGGCGATCAATACGTTATAAGTTGAGCAAATATTCATAAAATGCAACATAAATACACAAAAGAACAGCAACGGTGTTTTATTCATCCATGCGTGAGAAATTACAAAACAGACATCAAATGAAAAGAAAACACTTCATTCCTCCAGATTGGCAAATCCCTCCGAGTGAACATACTGATACCAATCTTCATCCCACTCGGTCTCGGAACCATCCGCGTCAGTCATGACTCTCACACCAGTCTCCCGAGCACGAGCATCTGAACTCAAAGATCCACGAGAGCGAGAAGCAGAGCCAGTCGAAGCCTTCTTCTTCTCGTTCACCTTTTTCACTCCACGGGAACACGAGGTTGAGGACACCTTCTTCTTGTTAGCTCCACCCATGTCTGCGAGAAATGAAGAAAGAGAAGTCCATAAGACCTCCTTTTATATGGGAAGAAGGGAAACAACAATATCGGGAAGCGAACAAAGCCTTATGAGAAAATATGTTGGGAACCAATAAACACGTTTCCCAAAAAACACATGCGCATAAGTTTCAAAGAAAACAAAACATAAGCGTTAAAAACTAAGTACGTTAAATAAAAACGGGCAAAAAAACCCGCAAATGTGCCCAACTACGGCCATCTAGGCCGAGCTGGTTAATGTGCATACAAGATTAAAATGGGGGGCATACCCCTAGAAATAACAATATTTCAAAATACGGGCGCGCAGGCCCCACGCTTAGACAAAGAAAATCTTCAAACACCTTCCTCGACTTGGACATCCTCGGCTCCCTGGGTCACGGACTCCTCCCCGAAGGTCGGAGAAACAATCTGGTCGCCCTCCACACGGTAGTAAGGCCCGGTACCGTCGATCACCAACTCCACCCCCGGATTCTTCAATTTAAGTTGAGCCACAGTGGAGTTATAGGTATCCTTGGCAGCCGCCACACAGTCACCCCCCAAGACTCTGATATATTGAATCAAGTCTGCCCTGGTTAAAAGAGCCTTCTCCTCTTCCGACTCATCCTCAGCAGGAGCTAGAGAACGGCAAGAGAGGCCTCCCTAACCGAAGAAGACAACATTGTTCCATACAAAGTCTTGGAGAGCAAGGTGTATTGACCTTGCACGTCCATCAGAGCAGCCTCCTTTTGGTCCAGCCGAGCCTTCACTGTGCCCAGTTCCTCGCCCTGCTTCTTCAGCAATCGGTCCTTCTCCTCCGAAGCAGAGGCACTCATCTTGACTTGCTCCTGAAGCAACTTCGCTGCTTCCGCTGACAAAGGTGCCGAGCGAGCATAGAGAGTAAAAATGTCAGCAGTTTCATCTTGAGTAAGATCCACGGCTTCGGTTCTCTGGCGCTTGCGGAAGACCAAGGCGTCTGGATCAGGCTCTGGGCGGAGAGGAGAAGGAAGCACCGTAACTGGCCTTAAGGATTCACCTTGATCTGGAGTCCTGGAAGGGGAACCAGGGACGCCAGCAGAGGAGGAAGAAGCACCTGAACCCGCAACCGGGGATCTTTGCACAGCCGCCAACTGAGGACCAGCGCTCCTCTTTACAATCCCCTTCAGCTTTCTCGCCTGCCTGAGCATTCGGTCATGACGTGCCCGATCCATAGCCTCTGCAAAGATAAAGAAAAAAGCATAAGAGGCCAGCCCATCAAGAAAATCACTATCAAAAAGCTATGAAAAACAATAAAAAGCAAAACAAATATGGTATAAAAAGCGAAGGGGCAAATACCCAGATAGGTAAAAGTCCCTTCATCAATGCCCTCAGCTAATAGCTCCTTTATACTGATCACTCCTGGCTTCCGAATAATTTGTCCATCTTCACCTACCATAGGTGCCCCGGACCGATCCACCTTAGCAACAGGAGGAAGACCCTGCACAAACTTCTGGAGAACAGCATAATCTCCCCGAGCATCCTCATCTAAATCAGAGAGCTTGGTAATGTACTGATCAGTAGGGTACTCGAAATGATCACGGAACCAAAAGAACCTAAAGCGATGCCGACGTGAGGTGACTGGCTCCCCGATATCGTTAAGCACAGGACGACCATGGACGTCCAAGGTCGGTACCCGAGCAAAGACGCTATCCCGGGCCTCCTGAGACTGAGGACGGATGAAGAAGAAGCGAGGTTTAAAGTGCTTCAGAGAATCAGAGTAAGATTTGAATATCTTCTTGGACTGCTTTAAAGATACCCAACCAAAGCGACCTTCTCGCACCGTGCGCTGTACATAGAATATGTAAAAGAACAGAGGGATAGTCGCCCCTATCTTCAAATGAGCACGTACTAACTCAAACGCCCGGATGAAGGCAATCGAGTTAGGATGAAGCTGACAAGGGGCTACCTCTAAGTGGTTAAGAATGCCGATCTGGAACTCAGTAAAGGGGGCCCGAAATCCCATCTCCCGGAATATGACCTCATACATAGGAAGCAGATCAGGAGTGTACACGTCGCAGATACGATCTCCTTCGGCCGGGATAAGTGCCAACCATCCATCCCCGACCTCCGTAAAAACATCCGAATCGTCATCCGCGAAGAAACTCTCGACGTCCAACGCCTCTGGGTGCACCCAAGCCGATCGGGGCACCTCCTGCCGGGCTGGAGGAGTTGAAGATGACGAGCCTGATGCCGTCGGGCGAGTCTCTTCGGCCATTTTTCACCTGAAACACAGGGGAAAATAGTGAATTCGACAATTAAATCAAATCCACCCTTCCACCATCGTCCAGAGTGAAAGGGCACGCCTACGGCCCATAGACCAGAAGAACTGCGTCCTTGCCTCCCCCCATAAACACAAATACCGAGCCAGAAGAAACTCGCGCCCGGGAAAAGGGCAAAAACACAGGACCTCTAACTACGACGCAGGAGCACAAAGAAAAAACATAATCAAACGCTTATCAACAATACAGAAAGCCGGAATCTAAAGATAAATACAATAAAACACACTCATGGACGATGGAGAAACCTCCTATCTCCGCCATACGCCACCACATTCATCATCTATGTTCATCAAAAAATCTTCCTAAAAAGCTTACCCTAACCGCAGGCAATCGATTCTAAATAAAGATCAAAGCATAGAAATGCAGAAAGCAGGGATCACAGGTTAAACTTACAGTTACGATTTTGATGAAGAGTTGAAAAATCTGTAACAAACACCACTACAAGAGAAAAGAGTCGACGGAGGGAGAACGAAGCAAATGAATTTAAAAAGTTTGGGAAAATGAGGGTTTTTCTCTATTTATAGGCTACCTAAGTCCCCTCACGCGCCGCACGTGCCAGACTGTGCAGAGGGATGGTCATCATTAACCATACAGCCTAGGTAATTGATTACCTATCATTTCGCATTAAATGCGACGTTCCCCCTCACCAACTTTTCTGAAACAACATGCTTCCCCACTCCCGACCTGACCCTTCCTCTCCTCGGAAATGAACGACCTACCTTCCTCGGATACCTTGGGCTCGGATCCAAGAAAGACCCCCGGGTCAACTTCATATAAGTCGTCTCTCCTCTGACCGGAAGCAACGACTTGGGTGGGCTCCTGTTCTGGACCAGCCCAATCCAATCAGTTGGGCCATTCCCGCCTTCGGCCCAATACACTTCAGAGCGCCCGTGGCGGTTTCCATCTGATCAGACCGGGCAAACGTACCAAGTAACCGACCATGAGGACCCCTCGAGCTCGGTAAACAACCAGCCCACGCGTCTCCTAAATATCCGTCCTAGAAGGAGGAGGCTAATCCGTTCCAAAAACATCCTATAAATAACCCTCTACATACAGAGGGCAAGGTAACCTTTTTCTTACCCCAAAAACTCTCTTACTTTGTTGTACCTTGTGGAATACATACTTACTTTGGCATCGGAGTGCCTTGCAGGTACAACACCTTTTTCCCCTCTCAACCGCTCGGAACTTCAAGCATTCATTGTTGCTGGTCATCTGATCTGCTCGGTAAGATCAACAACATTAAATAGGAAAAAACCTATTTTCTATTTTTAGCAAGTTCTATCCACCTCCTAAAAGCACTTCATTAGAATAACCTCTCTCAGCATAATTAATAAGCAATTAATAATCCACAACAACAAAAACTAACATTTCTAAGTTATGCGCATGGATAGAGTGAGTTGCGTACAGAAAAAGTGTTGAATAATATATGAAAATAGTGGAGAAAACTTCTTTTGAGTTAGATTATCTTTTTTTTCGTTTCAAGGTTTATTCGTGTTTAAATAGCGTTAATAACATTTTAAGGGAGTAAATTAAGTTATGAACATGTACGTGTGTTGGAAGAAACAATGTTTCAAACATGTAAGTCTGTTGGAAGAGATGATATTTCGAACACGGTGATAGAAGCATAGTTTAGAAATATGTTTAGGGTGTTTCAATAGAGAATATGTTCGAATTAGAGACCATTCAATTTTGCATGAGAGATGAATGTGAAAATGAATATTGAAAAATAAATTTAGTTTTGAAAAATACATGAAAAAGAGATTTCAACTCGGTTGGATCTCCCAACCAAGGTCATATATAAATTTTTTAAAAAGCTCCATGTGAAATACAAAGCTGAGATTTCCTCTCAATTTTGCCGATGAAGTAGTTAGTTGAAATTAATTTTAGTTAGTTACCATATTTACATGAACCCAATATGAGGCTAGTAGCAATATGATAAAAAAAGGCATCATTAAAAGTAATGTAAAATAGGCAATATTATATAAAATCGTGTGACATATAAATGAAACATTTATTAATATAAAATTGGCCAGACTTCTTAGGATGGCCTAAAAAGATCATACATTAGTAAATAGTTGATTATTTTAGGCATCAAGGCCAAACTTCTTAGGATGGCCTAACATGATCATACATTAGCAAATAGTTGATAATTTTTGGCATCAAGGGCTATTTGTCTAACAGCTGCAATTGTTGCTATAGCTCCCAATATAGAGAAAACAACAGCAATTGTTACATTCAACCAGAAAATGGGACTTCTCTTAGATGGCTTAAATGTCAAGTTATAGAAAATTACAGGCAAAATGAAGTCAAGTGGCATAAATCCAAAAGCTCCAATAAGAGAATTTATGTCCCCAAAAAATGGAAGCATGGCTGCTAGAATGGTTGCGATAGTAATGCTTAATGACCGAGAAATCACTCGAGGGATAACATTGCGTTTTGAAAACTCAGGACTTTTTGGATCTCCAAATGATTGCTCTAATACTTCATTTGTAGGTTGCAAGTACACCTGCATTTAAATCCTTTAGTTTATTTTGTTAAGGTTGATATATATCATACATTAGTTATGAAACACTTAAATTCAAAGACAGTGACACAGAGTACGATACATTTGACACTAATAAAAATTAGAAAAATCAATCAATTAAATATATTCATGTGTCATGTTGGTGTTGGAAACTGTCATATGTCGGGCAACGACATATGTTAGAT
Organism: Vicia villosa; assembly: GCF_029867415.1. Classification (NCBI taxonomy): domain Eukaryota; kingdom Viridiplantae; phylum Streptophyta; class Magnoliopsida; order Fabales; family Fabaceae; genus Vicia; species Vicia villosa. The sequence continues at coordinate 6,642,520 of NC_081180.1, read as the reverse complement.
ACTGAACATGTCTTCTATCAGAAGAAGTGTTAGTTACACATGTGAGACACTAAATACACCTTATATCAAAAGAAGTGTCAAGTGTCAGATACTAACATATGTCAGACACATTAACATATGTCAGATACTGAAAACGTCTTCCATCAGAAGAAGTGTCACATGTCATACGCTGACACATATCATACATTTAATACACTTTCTATAAGAGGAATTTTGATGTGTTAGACACTCTAACACATGTCAGACACTAAATACGTCTTCTATTAGAAAAAGTATTTGTGTTAGAGAGACTATTACTAGATGATGAGAACCTTACCGCAGCAACTGCTGATAACTGTGTTATAGTAAAAATGTTGCTCATATAAATAAACCATTTGGGTAACAACGGCTTCCCATTATTCACAAAATTGCTTAAGATAAGACCTTGAGATTCATTTCCAAATGCCCAATATCCAGATATAGTAACGCTAAAGAAAGTGAGAATAACTATGGTAAAACAAACACTCAATCCCTTTAACATCTTTCCTTTAATTGGTGGAGCTAATGTAGCCTGAGTTTCAGGAATGATTCCATTTCCATAGGAAGTGACAATGATGCTAAGAGCATTGAAGATTCCGAAAACTCGATTTTCGGTATCACCTTTCAGAGAATAATTCTTTTCTGGTCCTTTTGATGAGTTTCCTATAATAACATTGGTGAAGTTTAGAGCAAAACAATATATTTCAATAGCATAAAATGAAAATTAATGAGTAGAAAATACCAATATATATAGAACCAGCAACAGCACAACCACTATAGAGTAAGCATAGAACCAATGAGACAAGATTAATATGTCTCAATGAGTGAAAAGATGGGATTTGAGCCAAAATTAACATGAAGCAACCAAATATGATGACAAAATTGTAAAGCTTCATAGAGCCATTTGGACTTGACAACACATAAATTGCCTGTGAAAAAATAAAATATATAAGCATGTAACAAAAAGATAATGTAATATGCGTGTCTCTATTAGGATTCAAATTGGATGTGGTCTAAAGATTTGCGGCCCCTTAATTAAGATTAAATCGTTTATATTATAAAATTTATTTAAGATTAATAAATATAATAAAAATTAATCTTAATGTCAATATTGTCCTTTTAATCAAACGACCATACATAATTCAGACAGAAGAACTAGATGCAATCAAAAATTTTAAAGATGGTCTTTTATCACAAAAACAATCGTAACAAAATAGTATAAAAGATGTCGATGTCATTATTTAGCGTTTTAATTCAAAGAAAAAATCACATACCAAAAGTTGTTACGTCGAGAAATGCAATTACGACATCGTTACATATGTGAAATTTTAGAATCAAAATATAAAATACATAACACAAAAAATATTCTTTATAACGACAAAATTTGAACTAAAATTTTATTTTAAATCAATAATACAATCAAATTGTGATTAATTCACATTGCAACGACCACACTATTTAATGCAACATCTGTATCACACAATCGTAAAAGCTTTTTTTTTTCAACGACAATAATATATAACGTATCATCTGTATGAGACGAAATTGCAAAAGGCTTTACGTGATGACGTCAATATGTAACACACCATTTGTATTAATTGAAATCGCAAAAGTCACAATATTCAAAGAGTTGAAAATTACCTTCATGCATTGACCACCAAGAAGAATACAAGCAACAAGAACCCCATAGCATACTGCAAATTGAATTGGCCCCACAAAGTAATGACTCCACTTAGGACCTGCCAAGGCAAGTTTCACATTAGTTCGAATATAGCATATACGAGATGTTGTGTTAGGTGTATGATACCTAAAATGTCGCGAGCCATGTCTCGAAATCGAAGCTGACGATTACCCAAATTAGCTTGGTGTTCAAGAACCAAAGATAGTAAATTGTAGGAATAAAAAGTAACCATAGCTGCAATTACTAAGAAAAATATTCCAAGAGTCCATCCAAGAAAAGTGAAAGCATAAGGAAGACTTAAAAGTGGTGCTGCCACAATTGTTGATGTTAAGTGGTAACCACAATGCATCCACGAACCTAAAAAAGAAAGAAAGAATATGTTAAGAGCAAAACAAAAACAAACAAAAAAATAAATAGTAAATATTTAACATTTATTTATTTATTTTAAAATTTTATATTTTAAAAATCTAAATTAAGACTATGTGTGTATGCCGAAATAAATAGCAATAATTAATAAAATATCAAGAGTAATTAATACTTATGTATATATAGAATAGAAACACACAATAAATTGTGTCATTACTTTTTAATGGTAAATTAAATTCTCTTAAAAGTTATATTTATAACTTTAAGAAACACAATATCATTATGTGTGAGTCTTAAATTTTTTATTAAATTTTAAAATAAGTTATACTTCATAGTTTTATAATTTAACAGATGATAAGAAACAAGCTAATTGATTTATTTATAATATTTGATAAGATAAACATTTTAACTAATATATAAAATAACATTAGATTTATTTAATTATAATTAATATAAAAAAATAAAATGGAGGATAAAATAATAACCTATAAATTTAATGCTATTAGAATTAAGAGTGGTGATAGATGTACAACCTTGTTCGTACTTTAATCACTTGGTTAACTATATATAAAAATGGAGTGAGGATCCTCTCCATTTGCTCTCTCTATTTTTCCTCTCCATTACTATAGTTGTAAAGACATTTGTATTGTATAAAAAATAAATTGATACATCAATTGTCACATTATTATATTTATATTTTTAAAATTTTGGTAATTTACAAAATGGAGAAGAAAAAAAATAGAGAGGATATTGACTCATCATAAAAATGAGGTTAACTATACAACGTCAATTGAATAGTTAGTTGTTTAAGGTATTGAATATGACATGACTAAAGTAAACATCGTATCGATGAATCAATATATTATATCATCGTTAACCTGAAACTTTACTTGCAACCAACCTACACCATGTGTAACAATTATTAAAAAAATAATAATAATAAAGTAGAATCAAATTTTGAAAAAAGTTTAATAGTCATTTTTTTTTCATAAGCAAGGAATTATATATATAGAGAACTAGGGCTTCTCAACCCGATTACAATGATCAACGGGAAAACCCGACAAAAAGAAAATTACAAACCAATTACCCTTACGAAAGGAACAACAAAGGATCCTTACAAAATCATCAATTTCTTTATATTATTTAAATAATTTAAAAATGTATGTGATTTTGAAAATTACATTTATTATGATCGTTATTGAGACGAATTAGCCATAAAGGTGTCCTCAGACATTTTTGCCGTAGAAATATAGAAGCTACAAAATTCAACTTCTACGTTGAAGTAGTTTTTTGTCATGATTTTTTTAAATGTGTCGCAGTTTTAAATGTAGGCTTAGTTGTCAATGTAAAATCATAAGTTGATGACTAAAATCATAGGAAGTAAGAGCTTACAATTTTAAAGCTATGTAATATATATTTTAAGAATAAGAATAAACAAAAAAAAATATAAGATTTATATTCCATAAGCAAAGAATTTGAGAAGGGTAAATAAATTAGGAGAAATAATACCTTTTGATTTGAGGACAAAGAGAGCACCTGCATCAACATCTTTTGGATGTTGAATTTGAATGTTTTCATGTTTTGCTATTGAGCTTGGAAGCACAGTCCCCATGTCTTCTCTAGCTAACAAGTTAGTAGTAACAATAGAGTGATATCAAAAGGCATGGTTTAAAACTATTACAACCTTGCTTAAATATAATATATCAAGGAATAAGATACTATAAACAATTTAATCACTTTGAGCAAATGATCCACTTAGCAAGGAATATGGTACTATGAGCAATTAATCCACTTTGAGCAATTGATCCACTTTGAGCAAGGAATACGATACTATGAGCAATTGATCCACTTTGCTTGATATAGCAATGAATAGTCAATGAGCATGTTTTCATGGACCCCAAATCAATTTGAATAATAATTGCAAATTAATTTTAAAAAATTAAAAACCGTAAAAAATTAAATATTATTAAATTTATTTAATGTCATTTAATAAAAACCGTTTAATAAAAACCGAACTGAATCACGTGTATTTATTTTTATACTTATTTAGTTTTTATTAATATGATATGTTAGTGTTAATTTATTATTTAAACATATTTATTTTTTAATACTATTTAATAGATTAATTTATTTAATTAATTTATTTTATTTGTTTTAAAACTAATCGATCATTCTTATTTTGTAATATAAATTTTTAATATACTATATACTATATATTATATCAAATTTATTATTTATTAGTATTTTTATAATATTAATAAAAATAATATAATTTATAATTTGAATATTTAAAAATTTATTCATATTAAACTGGATAAAATTGAACTCTCAACCGAATCAAACCTCAAATAAATTTATCTTTAGGTCACATGACCTGTTACCTCAAAATCAATGTGATCTCTCATTTATATACTACTATTCAATATACTACTATAAAAACAAAATTTTCAATGAGTAAGTCCAAAAAAAGTCTAAACAAGTCATTTTTCCTTCATAGTTTTCCCTCAATGACGTAATCATATCTTTGAAATGTGTGAAGTATTAAATACACGATAGATATTAATTAATTTAGATAAAATATTATTAATAAGTGTGATGATAGCATTACACGTCATATAATCTCATAGATAATTCATATTGACTCATATAATCACATCAAAACATCAAATAATATATGAAATAATTAAATTTAATTATTGGAGTGTTACAGACATTATCTACTTTCTTAAGTTGTGGTATCGGGAAGATTCCTTTCAATTTTCTAATAATTCCTATTGGTTCTAACCATAGAACACAAGTTGTTTGGAGGCCAGTGGTGCGATAATTAAAGTACAGGTTATCATCATGGAAAGGACGGTTCTTGTCCATTGGAGGTAGAGTTACATTGATCAATTTTATCTTAAATTCAATTCATATATATTCCTTATCCTTTTTCAAGATTCCCAAGGTGGTGTTGAGGGAATTAATTAAAATCCAGAGATAATTTTTGTGGAGTGGTGGAATAGAGAAGCCTGATATTTCTTTGGTGAGTTGGATTGAAATTTGTAGGAGTAAAGAGGATGGTGATCTTGGTATAAGATGTCTTGAGGCTTTCAATGAGTCCCTCCTGAGTAAATGGATATGGAGGTTTTTCAAAGACAAAGTTGCACTAGAGAGATCTATATTAGAAAACAGATACAGTCAACTGGAAGTTAGTGTGTTGGTTGGTTGTTCATCATCTATAATCTGTAGGTCATCCTTGTGGTGAGGGGACATTGTTTTTCACTACCTAATGGGAATTGCTTCGGATTAGTTTTTAGGTGGCATCTCTTGCAGGTTGGGTGCAGGAAATATTATCAAAATCTGGAAAAGTAATTGGATAGGTGGTGTTCCATTGATGTTGGAATTTCTAGAATTATTGACACTTGCAGAAAATCCGAATGCCTCAGTACAGGAGAAGGGTGAATTCTCTAGCACCCAATGGTGCTGGAAAATTTTACCAGATCAGGTGGTTGCCTTGGTTTTCGTCCAAGCACAGTTAGAGGAAATGAAAATTATTCTTCAGTGCATAAGTCTAAGGGAGGGTGTTGCAGACAAGTTCATCTGGTTTGAAAATTCAAATGGTGTTTATACTGTACGCCCGGGTTTTGTGGTGGTTTCAAACTTGTGCAAACCAATGCCTAAGAGTTTGAATCTATCTTTAGCAATAACTTATGGAAGAATTTACTTCCCTCAAAAGTTCAAGTGTTTGGTTGGCGTTGTTTGAAAGTTAAATTGACCACAAGGGAACAATTGGCCAGAAGACGGATCCTTATAGATAGAAGAGACAAGGTTTGTGTTTTCTGCTTTGTTGAGAATGAATCCCTGGAGCACCTTTTAGTGCGTTGTCCATATTCAAAATTGGTGTGGCAAAATGTCTTTCTATGGCTTGGTGTTACTCTAGGAAATAATATGGGAGTATTGACTCACATCTTATGGTTTGGAAATTCGCTGGTTGGTAAAGTTTCCTCAAGAAAGAAATTGCTCTTTTGGTTAGCAACTTACTGGGAACTTTGGCTTATGAGAAATGCAATATTTTTTAATTCGGCGGTGTCAAATATTGGGTAAGTTGTAGCGCCCAAGACTGCTTTTAGAATTATCGACTGACCCCATAAACCAACACGAATCTTTTCAGCATATTTGGTCCTCACTCACATGCATTCCAATAAACTTCCCAGAAGGTCACCCATTCAAATACTACTCCAAGTCAAGCACGCTTAACTGTGAAGTTCTTATATATTAGAGCACAAAAAATAAGATACATCTTATTGGTATAGGTAGTACCAATTAATCCTTATAAGGCTTCCATCAACCACGAAGTCCCATACCTGCAAAGCCTCAGGATCCCTCTCATTCCGATATGAATTTGGCGACCACTTTTTGCTCTCTTTCGGCTTCAAGAGTGTCTCATTGTCATGCACCGACAACCATTCCCTGTCCTTGTTGGTGTCATACCTCAATTTTTGACCCTAAGATCATACATCATTTGCATTTCAATCATTAATCAAGATCACAATCTTGAGGTATCATTTTGTCTTTGAGGGGAACCATCAAGCATTTCTAGCTTTTTATTTGTTTATACTAACCAAAATCCAAAAAATATGTAGTTTGTCTCTTTTGTTTATATTTTACAGGTAAAAGATCGGGCAAAAATCAAAACAGTGCAAGAAAATGGATTTTGAAATTTTCACTATGGAAATCGATTTACCCATAGGGGAAATCGATTTCCCTGGGGCGAAATTAAAAAAATAAGGAGGGAAGTGTGACATCATTTTGGCACCTATTTTCTTTGATCATTTTTGTCATTTTACCAATTTTCCACCTCACCAAAATTAATTCCCTTCATTAAACCCACTTAAACCCCATTTTACCATTTTACCATTTAAATGCCATTTAAACACCAATTAAACACAAGTTAATTAACCAAAAGCAAAAAGACCAAATTTCCACTACTTTTGCTCCCATCCTATAAATAGAGGTCTCTACTCCCTCATTTCTCAAGCTTGGAGAGCCAAAAAAGTTCTTGCAAATTCATTTCTCACCCTTTCCAAAACCCTCACCCAAAGTTCATTTTCATAAGATTAGTGAGATTCACCTTGAATCTTGCTAGTTTTGAACTAAACCTCCTACATTTCACTCTTTTCTTTGTTTGTTCATCTCCAATTTTGAAAGATCTACTCATTTTATGCTTGTTCTTGAAGCTACTTCAACATTTGGTTCAAGAATTGGTAAATTCCTAAACTCTAAGATGTAGATCTTCGTTGCTTGTGTTCAATGGATCTTTGATGCTATTTGGTCTTATTTGATGGTGAAATGGTGGAAAATTCGTGCTCCAATGGATATGTGATCATAAGGTGTTTGTATGTTTGTCTAAATTGAGTTTTATAGTGCATAATGCTGTTTTTTTCAAAACTGTGCGCAGGAAATCGATTTCCTCCAGAGGGAAATCGATTTCCACTCTGGTTTTTGCGCCTGTTTTTGAAGTCAAAAGGTAGGAAATCGATTTCCTGCAGAGGGAAATCGATTTCCTTAAGGCAGAATGCTTATTTTTGTGGTTTTTGACTTGTTTTTGGTTCTAACTATTCTTCTACTCCTCTCTTTTGATATTTTCTTTGAATAACAAGTTAGAGGCCTAATTTCTCTCTAATTTCAATGGGCTTAGGGCGTCGATAGGATGAGAATCCAAATCCGCAATATTAAGTGATTGAAATTATGGATGAAAGGAGCTTTTGAATGTTGTTCCATCTTTTATTTCTTTTTCTTTTGATCGATGAAAGTCTTAATACCTTGAGAATTCTTATGGATTCTTGGTAAATACTAGATCACTCTCTATTTTCTTTTCTTGCGGTATTGCTTTCGGAGAGTGATCTACATATCGCTTCTCTCGCATGCATTAGCACATAAAGTTTTGAACGCCCTCGTTGTAGGGTGATTTCTACATAAATCACTTGGCGATCTGGTTAACATAGCGCAATATTTCGTGTCCCGAATAAAAAAAGATCAAATATGGAAGAGAGTTGTATGCGGTTGATTTAAGACTTATGGAGGTTTATCGTGTAGTCGCTATGATTTTATCATGCTTTTGATAAATGTACATTGAATTTAAATCCGAGAACATCCTTCACTCACCATCGATCTTTATTACTAACTTTGATAACATACTTGACAAGTTTCAAGATGGTTATCTTTAACATCTAACAATTGACTTTAATTTCCGCACTTTATTATATTGCTCTTTATATTTCTCGCTTTTATCGCTTTATTTTATCATTTCATCATGTTTATGTTTCCACTATTTTCTCTTTGTCCATTTGTTTACGGTGATTTCCGGTAAACAACCGCTAGTCTTCCAAACTATAATAAATATGATTTGGTTACTTGCAGGATCGACTAGATTGATCCTAGGACACATAGTCAAGAAGATTGTTATCAATGTTCATTTGAATCATATTCGTAATTTGTCCTCTTCGATGAGTATTGTTCGATTCAAGAATCTTGGTAATTGCTTCGCTATATGTAATTATAACTTCAACAAGAAAAATAAATAACATAACATATGAAACTTAAAAATTGTTAAAACATAAAGAATCTTAAACTGCAGAAACGTTAAGGACTTTAAAAGTAAATGATCATGAAAGTAAATTCGAAAGTAAAATAAAGATACAGGAATGTAAATGACAAGAAATAAATGGAATGCAGTAATTCAGAAATGTATTCGAAAATGAAATACAATACACATGTATTAAAATGGTGGTGTCATACGTACATTTTCTCAGCGAACTCTTTCTCGTAACACTTGATACTTGAGTAAATATGTGAGTGATTTGTACAAAATGAACACACGGAATCCTAACATAAAGACCCCTATTTATACTAGTTTCGACCTTAACGGTCCTACACTAATCTGCTGCCACGTTTCTCATCAGAACTTCCAGCGAAGCCATCTGTATTTGGACAGTTACGATACTGCCTTCGAATTTCAAATCTTCCCGCCTGAGTCCGTCTTCGACGCGTGGCAGTGTAAAAACACTATGAAAACACGCTAAGTAGTAACACTTAAATATATACTTTATAAATTTTGTCTAAGTCCCGAAGACATATGCTTTCATTAGTCTTTCAGTGTTCACTATCTTCAACGAACTTAGAAGTCTGTATCTTCGAGGCATGACCATCAGTAGCCATTCTTTCACTTTTTAAGGGATGGCCATCAGTAACCATCTTTCCTTCGATTCTCAACTCCTTCGAAGGACAAACAATATAAAACGAAATCTTCAGCTAACAAATTGCCCCCAATAAATGCCTGTTTCGAGAATCAACAGAAATAGGCGTTTCTTGTCATTATAAGATTTCGTTTTTATGATCTTTGAAAGTTCCAAGACTGCTGACTAACGTCATAATCACTGATAACACTGTTTCCGAAACGTCTTGTCATTTTCAAAGATGTCTTCTCATAACTTACATTCCCACGTTTTAACCTTACTTCCTGATCATTACTCCTACATACTAGGAGTGAAGCTAACTCATTCGACCGCCGTTGGATTAAATCACCAGCCGCCACGTGTCTCTCGGGTTTTACCCAAAAGATTTAAAAAGGTTTCCGTTAAACCTTTAAATACTTGATCTTGTGCCTCTATACCGCCTTTCATTCATCTTCTTCACCGAAAAATTGAAACATCTTCACTCTTTTTAGAATCTTGTCCTTTTAATCAAAAATTTCTCCATGGCTTCATCTTCAAATGTTCTTCAACCCGCTTTGAAGCTCCAATCAACAACACGTTCTGGGGAACGAGAGTTCGTTCCAAACCCTAATACTGAAGAAATACGCGCAATCTACGCTTCCCAGGTAATCATACCTTTTGATCTTTCTGGAAAAACTCTTGCCTTTATGGGTCCGTTACCGAGTGAAAATATCCAATCCGTGAATAAGTTTTTCCCTGCTTACTATAAAACTAGACCAATAGTTAGCAAAGTTAGGATAGATGAAGACGGTCGTTCTCCTTTAGGCAAATCTACTAATGTAGAGAAAACTTCAACTGCAACCCCTTTAGCTTTAGCCAAAATTAGGTTAAACTATATGACCAATTCTGTAAAAGTGTTTAGGTCATTTCCTTTAGCCAAAGATCCTGATTTGTATTATGCTTGGCTAGAAAAGGTAGAGAAACAAAAAGGATCCTTTTGGAAATCGTTAGGGATATACGATTTGATCCAACTGTCAAAAACAGGTTTAGAATACAACCAACCCATGTTAGTAGCAGCGGTTCATTTCTGGGATGCTTCTCACAATACCTTCCATCTTCCCTGTGGAATGGTTACCCCCACGCTTTTTGATGTGGCTGCTATTACGGGACTTCGACCAACTGGCGAAACCTTTGATCCCAATGACATGGATAATGACACTATAGGTTTCAACGATTCGCAAGTTACTTACACGGCATTCATCCAGAAACACCATATTACCACCGAAGCGACAGTATCTGACGAAGAGCATATTGCTTTTCTAGCATTATGGCTCTCACGGTGCGCCTTCTGCTCAAGATCTATCCAGGTTGCAAAGAGGTACCTTTGCATGGCTAATCAGTTGCATGCTGGTAGAAAACTCAACCTCAGCCAACTACTTCTAGGGTCTCTTTACGAAAACCTTAGTGAAGCTGCGAATCTTACCAAGAATTTCAAATCTGGCAGTTTACTTTATGCTGGTCCTTTTTGGTTATTGCAACTGTGGCTCAATGCCACATTCGAAACTTATCTTCCTTTTCGAGGAGATGTCAATGAGGAAGATAGCACAATCAAAAATCGAACTATAGAAGGGACCAGGTTAGCTTACCTAACTCCAAAAGAGGAAATGGGAAAGCTTCATGAACATTTCTTGGCGTATTCAATGATGTTTGCTCGGCGTGATCAGTTCGATCCTTCCATGGCCCCATTTGTACACAGAATAATAGGTCCTGAATGGTTTACTCGAAAATTTCCACCAACATCTCAAGATCAGCAAACTGAATCCATGGAAATTTGGGAAGCCTTTCTGACTCCAAGATTATTTTCCCACCGTCTTCGACCATCAAAGGGTCAATGTATCCTCATGTGTTATCAACCAAATTTGGTCTCGAGGCAGTTTGGGCTAACTCAAATAACACCCAAGTGCTTATATGAGAAAAGGAACCATATGTGTTTCCACACTTTGTATTTGACTGAAGAAGAATGTGAACAAAAAATCGACAAATACGTTGACGTCACCAATCTTTCTCCTATTCCTTTTGAACCTTCTTTTTACTCTACACCAGATTTCCATCAATGGTGGACAGAGTATTATAGCTCTCAAATTTTTGATGCTGATAGCCTTGCTCAAGAACTAACCGCAGCTTTCACTGATGTGCAGGAGAACTTCAAAAAAGGTACTTCAACTCATATTAAAGAAATCCAAGCTTTTCAAAAATTCTTTGAAACTATCTATAGGCCTGATGATCTTAGTCGGACCGTTCGTGAGGCTGCAGTCGCTTTGCGCGAAAAGTTTTCCACCAAACTGAATAAATTGAAATTGCCCTCGTATGTTCGACCAGAACTACGTTATGAAGTGGCTTTCAAACTTCATCCTCCAAAATTCCCTCCACTACCAAGTGCTGATTTTGGTGTGGCTCTAAGTCCTCCTTTCCCAGACTGGTTTGTGTGTGGGAATGCTCTCAAAATTCTTCGAGAGAGTACTAAAAAACGCGCTGAACGAGTGGTCCCGACTAAGCATACCTTGGATACTTTCAAAGGACATCTTCATATAGATCTTAAACATGTCCGTGTCCTGACTCCAATACCTGAAGGTTTGAATTAAGATAATCTTTTTCGACTGACTTTTCTTTTCTTTTACTGATATACTGATTTCAGTCTCAACTACAGCTGTTGCACGAAGGAGGAAGATTAAAGAAGCTTCTGCCCCAAAAGAGTCTGAGACATCTAAAAGCGACAAACCAAACGAAAGTGATTCGATCGTCACGGATAAGAAGCCCACGGTAAATACTTATCTCATACTCTAAATCTTGTACAATTCTGTGATTGGTACTCATCTTTCTCATCTTTCACTTGCCAGAGCTCGAAACCCCCAACGGGTTCGAAGCGTAAAGCTTCTTCGACCAATGCCTCAGATGGTGAAGACAAATCTCCTCCTCAAACTAGACAAGGATAGAAAAAGAAATACAAAGCTGTTACCCCTTCAAGAAAAGGGAAAAAGGCAAGTCCTTCAAAAGCTGCTTCTCCTGGCAATAAGGCGTCTTCTGAAGAGTCTCCTTTGAAGACTGCCAGCAATGCTCTTGTTTTGGAAAGTCATAACTCAAGCCCAGACAATAATCCACCCAAGGTATCTTGCGTTTGTCTTACATATTATCTTGTAATTTTAACTAACTAATTGCACTGGCATTTTACCTTGTTATTGCAGGATGATGCTGGCACTGCTACTTCTGGTTTCAAAGACCCTGGCCTCACCATTGATGTTGATAAACTTTATGGTAATTGTTAAATTTCAACTTTCGTCAATTAAAACTTTCGAAGGCTTAACCTCACGATTAACTTGGCTTCGTTCGAAACAGATACTTCTCAAGCTAGAACCCATGTTCTCTCACCAGTCTTCGAAGACGTTAGGCCAATTGCCACTATATTGCCTAATGAGCCAATCGAAGAAAGCCAATCTACTGACGAATCCCCACCTACTCATCAAGGCAAAGATTTGGAAGAGGATCATCCATTCTCCGGCAGCGACAATGTGAACCAGCAATCACATGGCAACGAAGATTCTGCATCGGAGAAAGATGCCATGGAGGAGATTTCTCAACCAGAAAAACCAATTTCTCAAGGAACTTCGACTCCCGATGTAAAAACTATTCCTGAGACAACTTCGACGCCTGCCCCTACGAAGCCTACTCCTTCGGAGCTTGAACAACTTAAACAAACTGATCCTCTTGGGTTCCTAAGGGCTATCATGAATGTGAATACTTCTTCACTTTTGGATCCTGATGTCTCTCCAGCTGTAACTGCAGATTCTAGTGACAAGGAAGATACTCCTAATCTTCTTCGACAGATAAAAGAGAGATTCTGGGGTCAATCTTGTAGATGTTCTCAACCGGGACCCTGTTAAAAGCTACAACTTAAATCAACTTTTAAAGAAAGTAGATTTGCTTCAAGTTTCCCCAGAAGTCTCAGAGATGATTGTTCTACTAGGCTCTCTCCTTGAACAACTCCAAGCTGACATTCTTCGAAAGCAAAACGTCGAGAAAGAATTATCTGAGATAGTGGCCTCTCATGACTCTTCATGGAATTCTGCTGTGGAAGCCACAAAACAAGGTGAAGCCCTCAAGCTTAAACATTCGGCGAATCAAAAAGCCATTGATGAATATGAGAAGAAAATCAGCTCCTGGAAACAAGAAATAAAAATGCTCGAGGGCAAGATAAAGGAAGCTGAAAGTAGCCAAGCAGCCCTCCAAGAATCTAACCAACAAGATTTGCTCGAAGTGGTGCAGTCAGGAATCAAACATTTCGAGACTGCACAGAAGTTAGTGCCAGAGATCGAAAAGTTGAAGAAACAAAGGGCACTAATTGAACTTCGAATGTCCTCATGGGAAACTCAATATCTGAAGATCAAAAGGGATCTCCCTGAGGAATTTAGCTAGATGTCTTCAATCTTGTTTCATTTGTTGGATTTTTATTTTGTAATCGAGACATATAATATTTGTACGCCTGACTCCCATTTCTATCTATAATATTTGCTTGCATTAATTTTAACAAATCTTTCAATTTTCTGCCAAATATATCTTTAGATTTCCTACAGTGCTTTTATTAAATACAACATGTAGAACCTGAACATCCTTCGCAGCACTCTTGCCTCTAGACTTGACGTTTCCACTTCTTCTAGCCATAATCATTATTAAAAGTGACGTCATTTTCTCCAAAACGTCGGTTTTTAAGACGTGCGTGCATCAGTTTAATGATTACTTCTCAACTTCCAAGGGCGGGAAACGGCGGAGGCCATAACTTCTTACTTTGAAAAACGAACCGCAGTCTAATCACTCATTAAAAATGTAAAACCAACCTTCAGTATTCTCCTTCTATATAAAGGGTTCCATATCACTTTTATTTCTTCATTCAAGTATTTCTTCCCCAAACCAAAACACAGAAAAAAGAGAAAACACAACTCTTTCCTCTCAAACACCATTTTTTCCTGAAATGGCTGGAATTCTCTCCTTTAACGATCTCAAAGCTCTCATCAAGGGTGAGTTCAGACTTGATGAGGATGAACTCGTTCGTCATTTCATTAACATTGAAAATCTCTTTGCTAATCAGGAACTGAACTTCTACTTTGAGGAAGTCCTGGAGGGTGCCATCTACCCTAATATGGTGGCAGAGTTTTGGATGAATGCGTCTTTACGCATGGACCCTGAAGGTAGAGCCACCATTGATTCATCCGTTCGACATGCTCACCTTAGCATTACCCCCACCACTATTGCCAATCTCATAAGATGCAATAACTCCGGAGCAACTTTTGATGATAATGTTTTCAGCATGACTACTCATATCATGTTGAGAACACTCATGGATAGTGATCGCTACAGCGCATAAACCATCAGGATTTGGCACCAAATGCTCGTAGGCAACTTTCAACCTCGGGTGATTGATGAGAATAACATCATGGTTGAAGATCTGGAGTTTATTCTCTGTGGTATTCGGGGAAGAAAGATTAACATACCTTTGATGATCTTCAAAGGTCTTGTCAAAGCTGTTGCTATCGGCGTGGACCGTCGAGAAAGTGTAACTTGTCTTCCATACGGGAGACTCCTTAGTTACATTTTTCTCAAGAAAGGCGTAGTGAGAAGAATGCGTGATTCTGGGGCTAGGGACATGTTCGAAGCTGAACCTGTTCCTGTGCTATCTCTGGAAGGTCTAGACGCCAGAATTAACTAGCGAGTCTAGGTTTAATCTTTTTATATGTCTATGCCTTCCTCTCTTTTTGTAATCTCAGATCCTATTTCTGGATCTTTTTGTAATGAAATGTATTTCCATGCTTGCAATGAAAAGAATATTTTGGTGTTTTGATTTTTCTTTCCATAATTCTTTCTGATTCTAAAGCCATTTTGATCAATGTGAAGTATATTTTGACACATGCCTGACCATTTTGGCTTTTCGTAGTACTTTGAGTGTCTACGTCTTTGCAATCTTTACTTCATGCATGCTAGGTTTATATCTCTTCAAGTATTTCCCGTTCACTCTTAAGATCCTGCGATCTTCTGCTAACTCTTCTATTTCGTAGGCATTGTTCGAGAATACTTTTAAGATTCGAAAGGGTCCTTCCCAATGTGGGGACCATTTACCAAGTGCCTGATTCTTTCGATCTATAGGTAGAATAACTTTCCAAACTAGATCATTATTAACAAAAGTTTTACCTTTCACCTTTTTGTTATATGCTCTAGACACTCTTTCCTTTTGCCTCTTTATCATTTCCAATGCTCGAAGCCTGTCTTCGTCCAAATCTACTAACTCGTTCATCATTAATTCCCAGTATACGTTGGGAGGAATGTCTGCTTGCCTTTGTATTCTTACTGATTGCAAACATATCTCAATTGGAAGTACTGCGTCATGTCCAAACGTTAACTGAAAAGGAGTTGTATTTGTGGCTTCTTTTGGAGATGTTCGACAAGCCCAAAGTGCCTGATCTAAAGTCTTATGCCAATTCTTGGGTTTCTTTCCTACATGTTTCTTAATAAGGCCAATTATTACTTTATTTGCTGCTTCAACCTGGCCATTTGCTTGAGCATAATAAGGTGTAGAAGTAAATAACTTGAAACCTATTTCTCTGGCAAAGTCTTGCATTTTTCGTCCAGTAAAGACTGATCCCTGATCCGTTGTTATGCTTTATGAGATTCCAAACCTATATATAATATGTTTTTGAATAAACTCAATCACAACCTCTTGATCCACATTTGCCAGCGGTATTGCTTCGACCCATTTTGTGAAATAGTCTATTCCCACCAAAATGTATCTTTGACCTTTAGAGGACTTGGGGTGAATTTCTCCAATCAAATCTAGTGCCCATCCCCTAAAAGGCCATGGTTTTACTATCGTACTTAGTTCGTTTGCTGGGGCGTGTTGGATACCTGCGTGTTCTTGGCATTCTTGGCACCCTTTTGCAAATTCTATGCAATCTTTTAACATCGAAGGCCAATACATCCCATATCGAAACAAAAGCCATTTCATTTTGTGCCCTGCTTGATGTGCACCACATGCCCCACTATGTACGTTCGACAGAGCCAAGTATGCTTCTGCTTCTCCCAAGCATTTTAACAATACCCCTTCAGGAGTTTTCTTGAACAATTCATTTCCCATCAGATAATATGACAGGGCTCTATACTTGATTTTTCTGTCTGTATCCGTCGAAGGATTTTTCAGATAGTTAATAATTGGACTCCTCCAATCTGTGTCTGTTAATGAATCTATATTCAGTACCTCGAATTGTTCTTTGTTGGCATAACCCAATCGTGAGTTCTCCAGATCACTTGGCGAAAGTTTAGTAAACATTGCTCTTCCTCTTACTTTAATCAATTCTTCCAACTTTTCTTTTGATACTTTATATCCTGAGGCTAATTGTGCCAAGTCGTTTGCTTCCTGGTTATTCACTCTTGATACGTGTTTTAATTCCACATATTCAAATTTCTTGAGTAGCCTATTTGCAATAACAAAATACATGATCAAATTCTCTTTGATACACTTGTACTCTTTTGTCAATTGCTTGATGACCAATTCGGAGTCTCCTTTAATTTCGACTCTGGTTGCCCCCAATTCTAACAAAGCCTCAAGTCCAGCAATCAATGCTTCATATTCAGCTTCATTATTGGAGCATAATGGACCTTCAATTTTATACTTGAGCTTTGTTGGAATTCCATCAGGAGAAATTATCAATATTCCAACACCAATACCCTCTCTATGTGTTGAACCATCGAAATATAACTTCCAAGGTTTCAAATCCACATAATGCTGATGATTCTCAACCACCGCATGATCAACAATGAAATCTGACACAATTTGACCTTTCATTGCCTTGAGAGGCTGAAATATTAATGAATATTCAGTAAGGGCTAAAGCCCACTTGCCAATCCGACTGTGTAGTATTGGCTTAGATAACATGTGTTTAATAACATCACAATGAGATGAAACGTAGACGTCAACTGGCTTTATATAATACTTAAGTTTGATACAAGAGAAATACAAACAAAGGCAGAGTTTTTCTATATCAGTATATCTAGTCTCTGCATCATTGAGTACTCTACTTAAGTAATAAATGGCTCTTTCGATGCCGTTCTCATCTTCTTGGGCTAACATGCTGCCTATTGTTTTATCTGATGCTGAGATATACAGGCGCATGTGCTTCTTCCCATTCGGGGGAATGAGAATTGGTGGACACGTCAAGTATTGCTTTATTTGATCGAAAGCTTCTTGATGTTCTGCACTCCATTCAAACTTTCCTTGCTTAAGCCGTAATAGGGGCGAGAAAGCTTGGGTGCGTCCACTTAAGTTAGAGATAAATCTTCTCAAGAAATTTATCTTACCCAATAAAGACTGCAATTCTTTCTTTGTGGATGGAGACTTGGTTTCCATAATGGCTTTTGTCTTGTTTTGGTTGATTTCTATCCCTTTTTTGTGGACAACGAAACCCAAGAAATCACCTGCCTGCACAAAGAAAGCACATTTAAGGGGATTCATCTTCAAGCCATATTTCCTCATTCTTTCGAATGATTGGCTTAGATGATCGAGATGACTCATACCCGAGGTAGATTTTACCACGATGTCATCTATATACACTTGCATGAATGTTTCTATAAAGTCATGAAATATAGAATTCATTGCTCTTTGATAAGTTGCCCCAGCGTTTTTCAGACCAAAAGGCATCACAATCCATTCGTAAGTGCCTATTGCTCCTAGGCAACGAAATGCTGTCTTGGATACATCATCTTCTGCTATAAAAATTTGATTGTATCCTGAATATCCATCTAACATGCTCAAATACTCAAAACCTGCGGCTGAGTCTACTAGCATTTCTGCTACAGGCATAGGATACTCATCTTTAGGAGTAGCTGCATTAAGGTCACGAAAGTCTATGCATACTCTTAATGAGCCATTCTTTTTAATTACAGGTACTATATTAGCAATCCACTCGACATACCTTGTAGTTCGGATAAATTTGCAACGCAAGAGTCTTTCGACTTCTGTCTTAATCTTCGAGTGAATCTCTGGCGCGAACCTTCTGGGAGTTTGCTTTATTGGCTTCTTCCCTTCTTTTATTGGTAATTTCAATTCGACTAAGTCTCTTCCGAGACCAGGCATCTCATCATAATCCCAAGCAAAACAATCTCTGTTGTCTTTCAACATTTTGATGATCGTTGCTTTCAACTCAGGCTCTAGTTTCGCGCTGATGTATGTTATTCTCTTTTGATCATTGTCTCCAAGATTTACTTCTTCAAGAGGATCTTGGGCCAACATCTTTATGTTCGACGCCATTGGGTCTTTCTCGAATCCCAAAGGTTCTTCGTCGTATATTGCATCTAACCTCTGAGTTGGTTCTTCTCTTATGATCTCTTCAACTGGAGCCGTGTCTTCAGGGAATTCGAAACTCGTACGTATCTCCAATTCTGTTGTTCCTTCCTTGATTGGAACTGTATCTATCTTTGTACTTGATAGTTCGGCTTCGAGAGCCGCCTTTCTTTTGTTCTCGGCCACATAGGCCGAAATCTTTTCGAAGAACACAGACTCAGACATTATTACCGTCATCATCCCAGCCTGTTGGCCGTACTGTCTGATAATTCTCCAATGGTGCTGTATCTGGTGGTCCATCCATGATCTCTCTATCCCATTGGAATCCATTTGGATGCAAAGTCAAATAGTACAATGCATTTCTATTTGGAGCATACATCTCTTCAGCAGCATGACAAGGACCTATGTTTGCCAAGTTCCTATCGAAGTTGGTTCTATTTACCTGGTTGACTTCAGCCATGTAGTAACTCTGATCACCTTCGATATTCTCCACTATACCATCTTCTCTCCAAATCGTCACCCTCTGATGCATTGTTGAGGGTACAGCTGCTACACCATGAATCCATTCTCTACCAAGCAAAAGGTTGTAGTTTGCTTTTGCTGGTATAACCATAAACATGGTTGGCCTCGTAACTGAGCCTACTGTCAAATTGACTTGAACAACTCCCAGTGTTTGTCCTATTTTGCCTTCATAATTAGATAAGACCATGTTATGTGGCCTTATATCTGTATCGAACATACCAATTCTTTTCAGCATATATTGAGGCATTAGATTCACTGCTGCTCCTCCATCAACTAAGACTTTATTAATACCAACATTCTCAATCTTTGCCCTGATGTAAAGTGGCTTCAAGTGGTTTCGCATACCCTCATCTGGTCTTTCGAAGAAAGCATTCTGTTCTTCTACTGCACCATTATTCAGCACATAGTAACACACAGGTCTATGTTTTGTCATTTCTTCGATATCAGCCTCTTCGCAGTCTTCTACTTCAACTTCCTGGTTAAACTCGTGAGGGAGTACAGATACTACATTACAATTAAGATTTATGGATGACACTCCATCGGAATCAAAATCATTTGTCATTCTATCCTCTTCTTTCCAGGAATTTGAACGCATCTTCTCTTCTTCATCTAAGAGTTTCTCAGCTTCGAACAACCTGCGTTCCACCGGAGGTTTGTTTAACTTTGCCCCCTGGTATGAGACTTGGTTGCTACTAGATTCTCCAACTTCTCTTGGCCTGTATTCCTTCTGAGACTTTTTTATCCTCTGATGCCTTCTCCACTGGGATCGAGACATAGGATTTTTTCCCTTATAATTCTCCAATCGATTCGCCTCTCGATTTGGTCTTTGAAATTGTTTCCTATATGCCACTGCAGTTCTTCCTCCTTGGTCCCAGCTTCGCCATTTGTTGGTTCTTGCATCAGCTTGTATCCACCTATCCCTGGGTGCATTCGCAGGGACTTTGAAAGTCACTCTTCGAGCTCTAGGGTGTGGACTATCAGGCCTCTTTGTCGGAGTCCATATGTCGAAACCATAAAGGTTAGGACGCAACCCCTGAGTTTCCCTACTCATATGGCAGTATATGCGTTCGAATGATCGTGCGAGTCTTTCATCATAGACTGCCCCACATCTGGGACACAGAGCAACTTCAGTGTTTCCTTTGTGGCATCTGACCAAAAATCCTACCAAGCTTTCATCCATCTTTGGATATAGTTGTAGCAGGGGATTTGGCTCTCTTCCTGGATGTTCCCATCTTTCGCGCCGAGCCCTCTCGAAGTTGGCTTCTACTCTTCGATTCAGCATGATCGAGCACCTTGGACACATCCATTGCTTACCACCGCTTCTCTCGTGACATTTCCAAAGATATTCTTTGAGGCTTTCAGTTTTTTGTGGAGCTTCGATGCCCCCATTTTGCCTTGTTAACCAAGTCTCTAATTCGCCAAACTCAGACACTGGGCGTCTGGCACTGACCATGTTAACTGCTACTGGAGGAACTTCAGAGATTTGTATTTTCTGGAGTTTCATCCTGAGGTCTTCAGTGGCCTCGCTGCTTTCTTCCTTCGAGGCTTCAGTTATCTCTGCCTTGGAAGATTCTTCAACATCAGTATTGAAGATTATGTCACCATTTAGGCTTTCAGTAGCCTGCTTTCCATTGAACTTTGATTTAGTTTCTACAACTTCGACTTCAGACGCCTCCACCATGTTGATATCTTCTACCTCACAGAGGCTAGCGTCAGCAATGTTCAGAGGATTTGAATCTACCCTCATTTGATTCATGGTTTTGTCAGCAAACTTCAACCTTCCATCATTGAGAGCATTTTGAATTAGATCCCTGAAAAGAAAACATTGAGAAGTTTTATGGCCTAAAAAACCATGATATTTACAGAAACCTCTTTTCTTCCGTTGTTCCAACGGAGGAATTTTGGAATTTGGGGGTAGTATCATTTGGCCATCTTTTACCAGTAAATCAAATATTTCATCACATTTGGTAATGTCAAATGTATAAGTTTTCTTAGGGAACCTATCATTCTTATCATTTTCTACTGGGTTTTTTCCATTTGCTGGACTTAACAATTTGCAAGCATAAGGTGGCGCTTCTTTTAATTCAGCCAAGTCTATTTCGACTTCTTCAGGGCTATATGAGTCATTGAAAGACTCCTCATCAACATTCTCGGCTTCGACGTACGCCACTCTTTCTTTCTTATAGCTTTTATTTGCCCTAGCTTTTTCCGCCTTCAGGCGTTCGACCTGTCGAACCCTGTCTGCTAATTGGGCCATGTCCCTGAGGTATTGGGTATCTAGTTTCTTTCTTATTGAATAATCCAAACCACCCGCAGCCATTTCGACGAGTTCATGTTCCGGAACCGTTGTAAAACATCTTGATTTCAACAGGCGGAACCTATTTAAGTAGTCATCAATTGTCTCTGCGAATTTTCTTTTAACACTGGCCAATTCTTTCAGACTTATCTTAGTTTGACCCATATAGAATTGCTCGTGGAACAACCTTTCTAAGTATGCCCATGCGTCTATCGAATTTGGTGGCAAAGTAGTGAACCAAATAAACGCATTTTTTGTCAGCGAACTAGGGAAATATTTAATCCTTAGATCCTCGTTTCCCGCTAAGTCTCCTGCTTCTGTTAAATATCTAGCAATATGTTCCACAGTTGACTCATTAGTTTCGCCAGAAAATTTTGTGAATTTAGGAACCTTAATTCCCCTAGGCAATTCTGTTTGCATGATATAATCTGATATAGGGGATGTATAATTTGGACGTCTGAGTCCAGTACTAAGGCCATTATTGGCCATAACCCTTTCTATCATGGCAGTTAAATTATTTTCTGTGGCCAGATTTTCTCTTCTAACTCTTTGGACAATCTCATCTGGATGATCGTCCCTACCCAAAATCCTCAATATGGGTCGTTCTTCCTCCATTTCTTGTCGAAAGGGGACGGTCCTTTGACTTGAATCCTCCAAGTTAATTACCGGAGTCTTTTCGAACGACTCCGTCCTTCGTGAGGGGCCTATATCCCTAGGAACCGTCCTAGGTGGGGGAACCATATCTTGCACACGTTCCAAAATAGGCCTCTCTTCTTGACTCACAGGCTGTTTGTCTTTCCTTTTAGGTGGTGGTACTCCCATGAATTCTGCCATTCGATTCATTTGCGATGATATCTTTTGGAAAATTTCTACATTTTCTCTATTTGTCGTAGTAACATTTGCCATTAGTGGGTTCAAGACTGAAGTTAGTTCTCTGGCCAAAACCCCTACCATATCATGGTTGCTTGCATCCATTTCTTGTTGAAATGCTGCTTGGTTATTTGTGGTGAAATTGGGTATTTGGGTAGAAAAATTAGTGTTGCGTCCACTTCGACCCACTGAACTAACATTTGGTGAAAATGTCGTATTATGAGTTGAGGTGTTTATAGGTCTTGCCCCTCGGACGTCTGTTCCAAATGGGAATTGGTATGGCATTCCATATGGACTATTTGGTCTCCATTCGAAGCCAGAACTTGTGCCTTGACCCATTGAATTGTTTGCAGCGTTTGTCCAGGGATACAGTACATCATCTGCACTTGTAGATGAGGGTGCGGTTGTCGATGCCGAAACTGGAACAGTTCCTGAATGTCCTGTAGTATTTTCAGGCGCAGTCTGGGAATTGTCTGCAGGTCTCGATCCATTTGGACCCGTTGCATCTCGTGCTTCTTGAGTAGAAGTCGAATTTGCCGCTCCTGATCCTGAACCTTGTGGGGGATCTTGATTACCCCCTGCACTGGCCGTAACGACCATTTTCTTGTTGTACCTTCGTTTGGGAATCGGTTGTGCACTGTCTTTTAATTTACCGTTCCTAAGGTTCATACAAGGTCTTGATATTGTCTAGACAAAAAACAAAACAATTGATTAAAACAATCCGCGTGACACTGTCCCACTAGGCGTGCCAATTTGTTTACGGTGATTTCCGGTAAACAACTGCTAGTCTTCCAAACTATAATAAATATGATTTGGTTACTTGCAGGATCGACTAGATTGATCCTAGGACACATAGTCAAGAAGATTGTTATCAATGTTCATTTGAATCATATTCGTAATTTGTCCTCTTCGATGAGTATTGTTCGATTCAAGAATCTTGGTAATTGCTTCGTTATATGTAATTATAACTTCAACAAGAAAAATAAATAACATAACATATGAAACTTAAAAATTGTTAAAACATAAAGAATCTTAAACTGCAGAAACGTTAAGGACTTTAAAAGTAAATGATCATGAAAGTAAATTCGAAAGTAAAATAAAGATACAGGAATGTAAATGACAAGAAATAAATGGAATGCAGTAATTCAGAAATGTATTCGAAAATGAAATACAATACACATGTATTAAAATGGTGGTGTCATACGTACATTTTCTGAGCGAACTCTTTCTCGTAACACTTGATACTTGAGTAAATATGTGAGTGATTTGTACAAAATGAACACACGAAATCCTAACATAAAGACCCCTATTTATACTAGTTTCGACCTTAACGGTCCTACACTAATTTGCTGCCACGTTTCTCATCAGAACTTCCAACGAAGCCATCTGTATTTGGACAGTTATGATACTGCCTTCGAATTTCAAATCTTCCCGCCTGAGTCCGTCTTCGACGCGTGGCAGTGTAAAAACACTATGAAAACACGCTAAGTAGTAACACTTAAATATATACTTTATAAATTTTGTCTAAGTCCCGAAGACATATGCTTTCATTAGTCTTTCAGTGTTCACTATCTTCAACGAACTTAGAAGTCTGTATCTTCGAGGCATGACCATCAGTAGCCATTCTTTCACTTTTTAAGGGATGGCCATCAGTAACCATCTTTCCTTCGATTCTCAACTCCTTCGAAGGACAAACAATATAAAACGAAATCTTCAGCTAACACCATTTGGATGTTTATATTCCGCTTTTTTTTCTTTGTCAATTTGGACACTATGTTTATGTTTCCGCTATTTTCTTTTTGTCCACTTGGACCATACTTTACTTTTATGCTAAAACACTAATAAACAACAAAAATCTAAAAAACGTTTAAGGCTCTTTTTCGGACTATTGGTTACTATCCCGAGCATTTTGGAGATTCGGACTTATGGACTTAGTACCTCTGGACTCTTATTCTGTTATTAATCTGTGGTTATTCTGTCTGTCTGGCCTTGGATTGTTGTCTGTTTATGTATGCAGGTATTTCCTTGAAAGTCCTTGGTGGTTAATTCCAAGGCATTGATATAAGGATTTTACCCGAAAACAGCCGTTACTCTACTCGATTTTCGTCAGAAATTTAATGTGCTTAATGCAAAGTGGTGCTAAGATAATAAGTTTCTCTAGATCCCCAAGTGATAATGTTGGTTTAGTATTGATATTCCAAATGATGGGAAATCTACCTTGACTCTTAATGTCAAGTGTTGGCTTCTTCTTCGGTTAGACCGTTTCTTTCCTTAGCTTTTATTTTATGTATTAGGATAGCCTCTTCATCTCCTCCCACTTCTTAGATTTTCAAAATCTTCTCCCTTTTTCCAAAACATTCTTATGTTTGTAAGACCTTTTTTCTTAAAAAATATCTTTTGCCCTTAGTGGCCTTTTCTTCAAAAGTTTAGACACGACTAACTGTTGTAACGAGTGGCGATACTCGTTGATTTCCATCCGAGTTGGATCCCTTCTTTCATTTGCGATGCAAAGAACTTATTTGTTCTCCAAACTATAAAGTATACTTTGGTTACTCGCAGGATCGACTAGATTGATCCTAGTACATAGTCAAACAATTGTCTTTCGATATGATTTGATTCATGTTTGTTTGTTCTGGCTTTGAGAAAACTTGTTTATGATATGATCATGTGAATGTTTACTTAAAAACAACACTTGTTATACACATAAGTATGTCTTTCGACAAAGAAATATAAATAAAAGCGTATAAACTGCAGAAATGTAAAGTGCAGGAATGTAACGTGCAAGAATGTAAAATGCAGAAATATAAAGTGCTTCGAAATGAAAGTTAAACGAAATAAAGAAGTGCATGAATGTAAATAACAGGAAGTAAACGAAAGCAGTAATAATGAAAAGATGCTTGAATAAAGAAAAATACAAATGTATTAAACTGGTGTTGGTGTCATACGTACATTTCTTAGCGAACTCGTTCTCTAAACACTTGATACTTGAGTGGTTTGTGAGTGATTTGTACAAAATGAACACACGGAATCCTAACATTAAGACCCTTATTTATACTAAATTCGACCCTAACGGTCCTACACTAATCTGATGCCACATTGCCCACAAGAATCCCTGGGATGCCATCTGTCTTTGTGCAGTTACACAAACTACTTCGAAATTCAAATCCTCCCGCCTGAATCCTCTTTCGACGCGTGGCAACGTGATCAGAATTGAGAATGCCACGAAAACACGTTAAGCTTCAGTACTTTACGTATTTCGCAAAAAATGTTTAAGTCTTTAAAGATAATCTTCTTCGAATTAGCTCCAAGTCTAACCATCTTTACTCCAACTCAAACAAACATTCTCGAAACATGGCCATCAGTAGCCATTTTTTAAACTCAAAAATGGTCATCAGTAACCATCTTCCTTCGAATTGTAACTCTTCAAAGGATATTCTTTCTAAACGAAATCTTCAGCTAACAAATTGCCCCCAATAAATGCCTGTTTAGAAAACAAGAGAAATAGGCGTTTCTTGTCATGATGAGATTTCGTTTTACTCACTTCTTAGAGTTCCAAGACAACTGACTAACGTCATAATCATTTATGACTCCACTTTCAAAACGTCTTGTCATTTTCAAAGATGTCTTCTCAGAACTTACATTCCTATGTTCTGGCATTACTTCATGATCATTACTCCTATATACTAGGAATAAGGCTAATAATTATTCGACCGCCGTTGGATTAAATCAACGCCTGCCGCGTGTCTTTTGACTTTTACCCAAAATATTTGAAAGGGTTTCCGTTAAACCTTTAAATACTTGAACTTCTACCCTTGCACAACTTCCACTTCTATTTTCTTTACCCTTAACACAGAAAAGAAAAATTCTCTTTGGCCTCGTTTAACCTATTCCTCAAATCAAATTCACTCATGGTGTCTTCTTCAAATGCTCTTTAACCCAATCAGAAACTCCAAATTCCTACACAGATAAAGAATCAAGCACATATTCCAGACCCAAATGACGTAGAGGCGCATGCTATCTACGCTTCTCAGGTAATCATCCCTTTTGAACTTTCTGAAAAAACTCATGCTTTCATGGGTCCTTTACCAGGAGGAAACAACCCCTCTTTGAGTAAATTCTTCCCTACTTATTATAAGACTGGACCTTTAGTTAGCAAAATTAAGATAGATGAAGAAGGTCATCCAGTCTTAGCTGATCCTGATAACACAACAGAAACCTCACCTGAAACTTCTTTGGTTTTGGAGAAAATTAGGTTAAACTATGTAACCAACTTTGTGAAAGTCTTTAGGTCAATCCCTTTAGCAAAAGATCCTGAACTGTATTACTCTTGGCTAGCGAAGGTGGAAAAACAAAAGGCTTCTTTCTGGAACAGGCCTAGAATATAACCAAACCATGTTAGTAGCGTCAGTTTATTTCTGGGATGCTTCTCATAATACTTTCCACCTTTTATGTGGAATGGTTACCCCTACCCTCTTCGATGTAGCTGCCATTACAGGGCTTCGACCAACTGGGGAAACCTTCGACCCCAATTTCATGGATACTGACACCATCAATTTTAATGAAGCAAAAGTCACCTATACTGCCTTCATTCAACAATACCACAACGAAATGAACCCAGACGTCTCAGATGAAGAACATATAGCATTTCTAGCACTCCGGCTTTCGAGATGCGTCTTTTGCTCTAGGTCCATACAAGTAGCAAAGAGATACCTTTGCATGGCTAACCAGCTAAATGCTGGGAAAAAGATAAACCTAAGCC
Source organism: Vicia villosa (assembly GCF_029867415.1). Classification (NCBI taxonomy): domain Eukaryota; kingdom Viridiplantae; phylum Streptophyta; class Magnoliopsida; order Fabales; family Fabaceae; genus Vicia; species Vicia villosa. The sequence goes on along the minus strand of NC_081180.1, from coordinate 6,615,433 downwards.
AGTTAATTCTAGGATTTCTCTATGAGAATCTTGGTGAAGCAACAGACCTTGTTAAGAATTACAAAACAGGATCTCTTCTTTTTGCTGGTCCTTTCTGGTTGTTGCAACTATGGCTTAATGCCACTTTTGAGGCTCACCTCCCATATAAAGGTGTTGTGGATGAAGAAAGTGCAGCTATAAAGAATCGAACAGTAGAAGGAACCAGATTAGCTTACCTAACTCCAAAGGAAGAAACTGGCAAACTTCGTGAAACCTTCCTGGCATACATAATGATGTTTGCCAAACGTTATCAACTCACTCCCTCGATGGCTCCATTCGTACAACGTAAGGTGGGTCCCGAATGGTTTACTCGAGAATTTCCAGCAACTTATGCTGGTCAACAAGCTGAATCCATGGCTATCTGGGAAGCCTTCCTCACACCAAAGTTGTTATATCACCGACTTCGATCTTCCAAAAGTCACTGCTGCCTCCTTTGTTATCAACCAAATCTGGTTTCGAGACAATTTGGGTTGGTTCAACTCAAACCAAAGTGCTTGTATGACAAAAGGAATCACATGTGTCTACACACTTCGCATCTGGCAGAAGATGAATATGAGTCAAAAATCTCCAAATATGTTGGCATCACCACTTTGTCTCCCGTTTCTTTCGAACCTGCTTTTTAGTCTACCATAGATTTTAATCAATGGTGGACAGAATATTATTCTACGCAAATCTTCGATGCAGAAAGCCTTACTCGGGAACTAACTGAAGCTTTTGCTGATGTGCAGGAGAATTTCCATAAAGGTACTTCGACTCATATTAAAGAAATCCAAGCATTTCAAAAGTTCTTTGAAACTATCTACAGGCCCGATGACCTTAGTCGGACCGTTCATGAAGCTGCGGTCACTTTACGTGAAAAGTTTTCTGCTAAACTGGATAAGTTGAAATTGCCTACGTCTGTTCGACCTGAACTACGTTATAAAGTGGCTTTCGAACTTCATTCTCCAAAATTTCCTCCACTTCCTAGTGCTGATTTTGGGGTGGCCTTAAGCCCTCCTTTTCCAGACTAGTTTGTGTGTGGGAATCTCATAAAAATTCTTCAGGAAGAATCTAAAAAACGCGCTGAAAGAGTGGTCCCAACTAAGCATACCTTGGATACTTTCAAAGGACATCTTCATATAGGTCTTGAGCACGTTCGCGTCTTGACTCCAATACCCAAAGGTTGGGGTTTAGACAATCTTTCGACTAACTTTTCCTTTTTCATTGAAATACTGATTTATATTTTGTTCACAGCTGTTACTCGAAAGAGACAAATCAAGGAAGCCCCTGTACATAAGGGTTCTGGAACTTCGAGGAATACCATGGAGAGTGGGAGTGATTCTGTCACCACTGACAAGAAACCCACGATACATGGATACCTTATATTTTAGCTTTTGAAATTTAATGAATATTACTCACTTGGTTTTAATATGTATTTCAGAGCTCGAAACCTCCAGCGTCTTCGAAGCGAAAAGTTCCTCAAACAGCTGCTTCAGATGAAGAAGATAAATCTCCTCCTCGTACTAGACAAGCAATAAAGAAAAGACAGAAAGCTGCCACCCCTTCAGCGAAAGGAAAGGGATCTGGGACTTCAAAGCTCACTTCATCGAGTGACAAGGTATCTTCTGAGGACTCACCCTTGAAGGCTGCTAGTACTATCCCCATTATGGAGAGTCATAACTCAAGCCCAGACAACATTCCAACCAAGGTATTTGGATTTCCCAATTTAATCATTTTCAAACTCTAATTCCAATGATTAAGTTCACATCTTACCTTGTAAATGCAGGATGATGCTGGCACAACCACTTCTGATCTCAAAACTTCAAGTTTAAACATTGATCTTGACAGTCTTCGAGGTAAATGTCTGCCTTTTCGAATGACAGACGAATTTCTTGCAACCTTCCATTTTTATCAATTCTAACTGTTCAACACAGGTATTTCTCGATACAAATCTCCTGTGCTTTCTCCAGTTCTCGAAGACACTCAGCCCCTTGCAACTATCATTCCAACTGTTCATGCTGAAGAAAGCCATTCAAATGATGAATCTCCACCTATTCATCAAGATGAAAACATGGAGGAGAACCCTCAATGTTCGAATAGTGATAATGCAGCCGGACAACCAACAGCCTACACCTGGTCTTCATGAAACTTCGACCTTCGGAACTATAGTCACTCCTGAGACTACTTAGAAGCAGGCTTCCGCAATACTTACTCCTTCAGAGCTGGAGCAACTCAAGAAAACTGATCCCGTAAGCTTCCTCAAGACCATGATGAATGTTGATAATGTTTCGCCCATTGGACTTGGAACTTCTTCTAATGCCCTGGCGAGTACTGATGACAAGGATGATATTCCTAATCTCCTTCGTCAAATAAGAGAAAAGTTCTTTGACACCAACCTCGTTGAAGCTCTAAGCAAGGATTCCACCAAATGTTATGGTCTAAACAACCTTTTGAAGAAGGTGGACTTACTTCTTGTCTCAGAGGAAGTCTCAGAAGTGATTGTTTTACTGGGTTCTCTGATTGATCAACTCCAATCTAATCTTCTTCGAAAACGGAATATTGACGAGCAACTCACAACAAAGGTGACTTCTCATAATTCTTCTTGGAAAGCTGCGAATGATGCAACAACAAAGGCTGATGCTCTTAAGCTTGAACGTTCGAAGAAACAGCAGGAATATGAAGATTGTGAACCGAATATCAAATCCTGGAAGCAAGAAATTGAACTCCTCGAAGAGAAGATAAAGAATGCCCAATCTCGTCAAGTAGAAATCCAACAAATAAATCAGAAAGAATTGACTGAGGTGGCGCAGTTAGGGATTCGACACTTCGAGACAGCCCAAAAGCTAGCGCCAGAGATCGAAGACTTGAAAAGACAACGGGCATTAATCGAACGTCATATGTCCTTATTGGGAACTCAGTATTCGAAGATGAAAGATAATCTTCCCAAGGATTTTAATTAGCCACTTTGGCCCTTGTACTATTTTTTGTATTCCGTACTTAGTTTATTTTGTAATCGAACTTCCTCCAGAATACATATGCAATTTTATCTTTCAATCATCCACACATCTGATTTTGCAATTGTCATAAGTAACGTTTTAGCAATTCCTAACAATTGCCAAAATTATTTTATTATCATAATGATTTTAATGATGCACCCACGTGACATGATTACCCTTCGCAGCCTCTTAAGCCTAGACTTGACGTTTCCACTTCCCTTAGTCGTAACCATCATTAAATGATGACATCACCTTTTTCAAAACGTCTACTTGAGACGTGCGTGTATCGGTTTTCAATCATGATTACACTTCAACTTTCAAGGCGGGAAACGGTGGAGGCCATAACTTCTCTTGGGGATACCAAACGCAGTCCAATCAACACTAAAAAATGAACCGTTCTTTTTGCCAACATAGTCTATATAAGGTGTTAGCGTTCTACTCCTTCCTTCACACTTTCACCAAACTCTTATCAAACTTCCTTCTTCCCCTTACACTCTTTCAAATACAGAGTTTGATAAACCTCTTTGTATTCTTTCCCTCAGAAATGGCGCAACCCTTGACCTACAATACCATTAGAGCTTGTATCAAAAAAGAGTTCAAACTTTCTAAGGAAGAGTTTGAAGGAAGTCACATCAGCCTCGGCGCACTCTTTGCTAATCAACAACTCCAGTTATATCACGAAATCCTGGAGGGGTCTGTTTATCCTAATCTGTTAGCAGATTTCTGGATGTTTGCATCCCTGTGCATAGATCTAGAAGGGAGAACCACCATTGTGTCTGAGGTTCGAAGGGCTCACATTACCATCACTCCCTTAACCATCTCTGAACTGCTGAGTTGTGAAAATTTTGGAGAAGCTTTTGATGACAACACCATCAACATGACCACCTACCGTATGTTGAGGACCTTCATGGAAAAGGACCCCTTTAGTGCTAAAGTCATTAAGATTTGGCACCAGCTTTTGGTGGGCAAATTCCGCCCACGAAGCCATAACCTAGACAGCATCATGATGGAGGATCTGGAGTTTATACTCTGTGCCCTCCGGGGAAAGAAGATAAACTTTCCATTGCTGATCTTCAAAGGGCTTGTCGAGGCTGTTTTCATGGCTTCTTCTCGTCAAGGTATGGTGACGTGCCTTCCTTATGGAAGATTCTTGTCCTATATGTTCCTAAAAAAGGGCATAGTGAGAAGAATGCGCAATTTGGGGTCTCTAGACATGTTCGAAGCAGAAAGCTTACCCCTTCTATCCTTGGAGGGTTTAGAACAAAGGATCAATTAGAGGGTGCTTTGTTTGAAGCTTTACTGGAGGTGTTATAGGCCTTAGTTTTTATTATCCAAAATCTTTTGAATGCCTCTTTTGTTAGCTTCTAGTATGTTTTTTAATTCTGTAGTTGATGGTAACAACAACCCCCAAATAGATGTACTCTTCTACTTTTAATGAAAAATATTTTGGCATCGCTTTGTCTTTTTGCTTTATTTGCCAAATATCTTGCTTGAACACGAAGCCATTTTGGTGCTTGTTTTACCATTTTGGCCTACGTAGCATACTTCGAATATATACGTTTTTGCAATCTTTACTTCGTGCATGCTTGGTTTGTATCTTTTCAGATACTTTCCATTTACTCTTAAGATCCTACGATCTTCTGCCAATTCTTCTATCTCATAAGCGTTATTTGAGAATACTTTTAAAATTCGAAAGGGTCCTTCCCAATGTGGGGACCATTTACCTAGTGATTGATTCTTTCGATCTATAGGCAAAATAACTTTCCAAACTAAGTCATTATTAATAAATGTTTTACCTTTCACCTTTTTATTGTATGCTCTAGACACCCTTTCTTTTTGCCTCTTTATCATATCCAACGCTCGAAGTATGTCTTCGTCCAAATCTACCAATTCGTTCATCATCAATTCCCAATATATGTTTGGAGGAATTTCTGCATGTCTTTGGATTCAGACTGATTGCAAGTATATCTCAACTGGAAGCACTGCATCGTGTCCGAATGTCAATTGGAAAGGTGTAGAGTTTGTAGCTTCTTTTGGCGACGTTCGACAGGCCCAAAGTGCTTGGTCTAAAGTTTTATGCCAACTCTTGGGTTTTTTCCCTACGTGTTTATTTATGAGACCAATTATTATTTTATTTGCTGCTTCGACTTGTCCATTTGCCTGAGCGTAGTAAGGTGTAGAGGTAAACAACTTAAACCCCATTTCTTTGGCGAAGTCTTGCATCTTTCGCCCAGTAAACACTGGTCCTTGATATTGGTTATACTCTCTGGGATTCAGAATCTATATATAATGTGTCTTTGAATAAACTCAATCACAGCCTCCTGATCCACATTTGCAAGTGGTATCGCTTCGACCCATTTTTTGAAGTAGTCTATTCCCACCAAGATATATCTTTGACCTTTAAAAGATTTGGGGTGAATTTCCCCAATTAAATCTAGTGCCCAACCTCTGAAGGGCCATGGCTTTATTATTGAACTTAATTCATTTGCAGGAGCATGCTGAATACCTGCATGTTCTTGACACTCTTGACATCCTTTAGCGAATTCTATGCAATCTTTTAACATAGAAGGCCAATACATTCCGTACCTAAACAAAAGCCATTTCATTTTGTGCCCCGCTTGGTGTGCACCAAATGCTCCACTATGTACATTCGAGAGAGCCAAATATGATTCAGCTTCACCCAGACACTTTAGCAAAACTCCTTCAGGAGTCTTCTTAAACAATTCATTTCCCATCAAGAAATATGATAAGGCTCGATACTTTACCTTTCTATCCGTGTCTGTCGAAGGATCTTTTAAATAATTTACAATTGGACTCCTCCAATCTGTGTATGCTAAAGAGTCTATATTTAAAACTTCGAACTCCTCTTTGTTAGCAAAACCTAATTGTGAATTCTCCAGATCACTTGGGGAGAGCTTGGTGGCCATTGCTTTGCCTCTTACTTCGATCAGCTCTTCTAGTTTTTCTTTTGATACTCTGTATCCTGAGGCTAACTGTGCCAAATCATTTGCTTCTTGATTATTCAATCTTGAAACGTGACTTAAATCCACATACTCGAATTTTTTAAGCATCCTGTTTGCTATGACAAAATACATGATCAAATTTTCTTCGATACATTTGTATTCTTTCGTCAATTGCTTAATCACTGGTTTAGAGTCTCCTTTAATTTTGACTATAGTTGCCCCCAATTCTAACAAAGCTTCAAGTCCAACGATCAGTACTTCGTATTCAGCTTCGTTGTTGGAGTATAAGGGACCTTCGATCTTGTACTTGAGCTTTGATGGAATTCCATCAGGAGAAATTATCAGTATTCCAACACCGGTTCCTTCTTTATGAGTCGAACCATCGAAGTATAACTTCCAAGGCTTCAAGTCTACATATTGTTGAGGGTGCTCAACCACTGCATGGTCAACAATGAAATCTGATACGATCTGCCCTTTCATTGCTTTAAGTGGTTGAAATATCAAAGAGTACTCCGTAAGGGCTAAAGCCCAATTACCAATTCGACTATGCAATATTGGTTTCGATAGCATATGTTTAATAACATCACAATGTGACGAAACATAAACATCAACTGGCTTTATATAATACTTGAGTTTAATACAAGATAAATATAAACAAAGGCAGAGTTTTTCTATTGCGCTATACCTAGTCTCTTCATCATTGAGTACTCTACTTAAATAATAAATAGCTCTTTCAACACCATTGTCATCTTCTTGTGCTAGCATGCTGCCTATTGTATTATTTGAAGTTGAGATATACAGGCGCATATGCTTCTTCCCATCTGGGGGAGACAATATTGGTGGATGCATCAAGTATTGCTTGATTTTTTCAAAAGCTTCTTGGTGTTCAGCACGCCATTCGAACTTTCCTTTCTTGAGCCGCGGTAAGGGGGAAAGGCTTGTGTGCGTCCACTCAAGTTTGAGATAAATCTTCTCAAGAAGTTTATCTTTCCCAGTAAAGACTATAACTCTTTCTTCGTGGATGGAGGCTTTGTTTCCATAATAGCTTTTGTTTTATTTTGATTTATTTCTATTCCCTTCTTATGGACCACGAAGCCCAGGAAATCTCCAGCCTGCATAAAGAAAGCACATTTAAGGGGTTCATCTTTAAGCCATGTTTTCTCATTCTCTCAAATGATTGGCTCAGATGGTCAAGATGACTGTTATCTGAAACAGACTTTACAACAATGTCATCTATGTATACTTGCATGAAAGTTTCTATAAAATCATGGAATATATAATTCATTACTCTTTGATAAGTTGCCCCAACATTTTTTAAGCCAAAAGGCATTACAACCCACTCGTAGGTGCCTATTGCCCCTGGGCAACGAAAAGCTGTTTTGGACACATCTTCTTCTGCAATGAAGATCTGGTTATACCAAGAATATCCATCCAACATACTTAGATATTCGAAGCCTGCGGCTGAATCTACTAGCATTTCTGCCACAGGCATGGGATATTCATCCTTAGGCGTTGCTGCATTTAGATCACGAAAATCTATGCACACTCTTAATGAACCATTCTTTTTAATAACTGGCACAATATTAGCAATCCATTCAACATACCTTGTGGTTCTGATGAATTTGCACTGTAGAAGTCTCCCGACCTCTGCTTTGATCTTCGAATGAATTTCTGGTGCGAACCTCCTAGGAGTCTGTTTGATGGGCTTTTCCCCCTCTTTTATGGGCAGCTTTAATTCGACCAAGTCTCTTCCTAAACCAGGCATCTCGTCGTAATCCCATGCAAATAAATCTTTGTTTTCTTTCAATAACTTAATGACTCTTGATTTCAATGCTGGCTCTAATTTTGCACTGACATATGTTACCCTCTTCTGATCTCCGTCTCCAAGATTTACTTCTTCGAGTGGATCTTGGGCTAACATTTTGATATTTTCCCCCATTGGGTCTTTCTCGAATCCCAAAGGTTCTTCGTCGTAGATTGCATCCAGCCTTTGACTCAACTCTTCATCTGAAATCTTTTCAGCTTGAACTATATCTTCAAGGAATTGAGGGATCGAACGCATACCAGAATCTGTCGTTTCTTCCTTTCTTGAAATTGTATTAACAATCATGTTTGATAATTCGTCTTCGAGAGCCGTCTTTCTTTTGTTCTCGGCTATGTAAGCCGAAATCTTTTCGAAGAAGGATGATTCAGGTATCATCAATGTCGTCGTCCCAGCCTGTTGGCCATATTGTTGGAAAATGCTCTATTGGTGCAGTATCTTCTTGACCGTCCATTATTTCTCTATTCCATTGGAACCAATTTGGGTGCAAAGACAAATAGTATAAAGCATTCTTATTTGGGGTGTATATATCTTCTGCAGCATGGCAAGGCCCTATGTTTGCCAAATTCCTGTCGAAACTGGTTTTATTGACTTGATTAACTTCAGCCATGTAGTAACTCTGATCCCCTTCAATGTTCTCTACTATACCATTTTCCCTCCAAATGGTTAATCTTTGATGCATTGTCGAAGGCATCGCAGCAACTCCATGGATCCACTCTCTTCCTAGCAAAAGATTGTAGTTTGCCTTCGTTGGTATCACCATGAACATCATTAGTCTAGTGACCGAACCCACAGTTAAATTCACTTGAATGACACCGAGAGTTTGCCCGATTTTGCCTTCGTAGTTAGACAAGACCATATTATATGGCCTTATATTAGTGTCGAACATACCAATTCTCTTTAACATGTAGTGGGGCATTAGGTTCACTGCTACCCCTCCATCTACCAGGACTTTGTTAATGCCAACATTTTCAATCTTAGCCCTTATGAAGAGTGGTTTTAGATGATTTCTCATACCTTCATCTGGCCTCTCGAAGAATGCATTCTACTTTTCAACTGCCCCGTTATTTAGCACATAATAACACACAGGTTTGTGTCTTGCCATCTCTTCCATATCAGCTTCCTCACAATCTTCAGCTTCCGTTTCTTGATTAAACTCATGAGGGAGCACTGACACAACATTGCAATTGAGGTTTATGGACGATACTCCATCTGAGTCGAAATCGTTTGTCATTCTATCGTCTTCTTTCCAAGGGCTGGAATGCATTTTCTCTTCTTCCTTCTCATTTTCAGAGTCGAACAATTTGCGTTCTACTGGAGGTTTACTTATCCTTGCCCCCTGGGTTTGGACTTGGTTGCTACTAGACTCTCCAATCTCCCTTGGTTTGTATTCTCTTTGGACCTTCTTCATCCTCTGATGCCTTCTCCATTGAGATCTGGACATAGGATTTTTGCCTTTGTAATTCTCCAACCTGTACATCTCTCTATTTGAGGTGTGAAATTGCTTCTTGTATGCCATTGCAGTCCTTCCCCCTTGGTCCCAACTTCGCCATTTGTTGGTTCTCGCACCAGCTTGCATCCATCTATCCCTGGGTATGTCTGCAGGGACTTTGAACGTGACTCTTCGAGCTCTAGGGTGTGGGCTGTCAGGCATCTTCGATGGGGTCCATATGTCGAACCCATACAGGTTGGGACGAAGCCCCTGGGATTCTCGATCCATGTAGAAATATACCCTTTCGAATGATCGTGCTAGCAATTCTTCATAGACTGCTCCACATCTGGGACACAGTGCAATCTCAGTGTTTTCCTTATGACACTTGACCAAGAAACCCACCAAGCTTTCTTCCATCCTTGGATACACCTTTAGCAATGGGTTTCCTCCTCTCCAGGGTTGTTCCAATCTTTCTCGTAAGGCCCTTTCAAAATTAGCCTGAACCCTTTGAGTCAACATGATTGAACATCTTGGGCACATCAGCATTTTTCCACCGTTTTTCTCATGACAATTCCAGAGATAATCTTTCAAGCTTTCCCCTCTTGGTGAGATTTCAATGTTTCCTTTCTCCCTTATCAGCCATTTTTCTAGCTCTTCTATTTCAGACAAAGGATGCCTAACATTGACCTTGTTAACAACTGCCGGAGGAGCTTCAGAAATCTGTATCTGCTGAAGTTTCACCCTGAGGTCTTCAGTGGCCTCGCTAGTTTTTCCTTTCAGATCTTCAGTCATAGCTGCATCGAAAGATTCTTCAACATCAATATTGAAGACTTTGTTGTCATTTAGGCTTTCAGTAGCCTGCTTTCCAGTTGAAATTGTCTCCGATTCAGCAACATCTACTTCAGACACTTCCACCATGTTGACGTCAAGTGGTTCACATAGGTTAGTGGTGAAGGATAGAAAAACATATAGAAAGGGGGGGTTTGAATAAGTGTAGTCTAAAAACTTGGACGATAAAAATAAATTGCACAATTATTTTTATCCTGGTTCGTTGTTAACTAAACTACTCCAGTCCACCCCCACGGAGTGATTTACCTCACCTGAGGATTTAATCCACTAATCGTAACAGATTACACTGGTTTTCCACTTTGCCCACGACTAAGTCTTCTAGAGTATCCTGATCACAACCTGATCACTCTAGGAACAAATGCTTAGACACAAGCTAAGACTTTCTTAGAGTATCCTGACCACCACGTGATCACTCTAATTACAACTGCTTAGACACAAGCTAAGACTTCCTAGAGTATCCTGATCAACACTTGATCACTCTAGTTACTTACAAATTAATGTAATCAAATCTAAGAGTATTACAATTGCTTCTGAAAAGCTATAATCACAACAGTGATATTTCTCTTAACGTTTAAGCTTAATCTCACTAATATATTACAACAGAAATGTAGTGAGCTTTGATGAAGATGAAGTTTCTGAGCTTTGAGTTGAACAGCGTTTCAGCAAGTTTTTCAGAATAAGTTCGTTCAGTATTCGTTAACCTTGCTTCTCATTAGAACTTCATATTTATAGGCAATTGAGAAGATGACCGTTGGGAGCATTTAATGCTTTGCGTATTCCGTACAGCATTGCATTTAATGTTTCACGCTTTTGTCAACTACCTCGAGCCTTGTTCACGCTGTGTCTACTGACGTTGCCTTTAATAGCTTCCAACGTTCCTTTTGTCAGTCAGCGTAGCCTGCCACCTGTACTTTCTTCTGATCTGATGTTTATGTATACAACGTTTGAATATCATCAAAGTCAAACAGCTTGGTGCATAGCATCTTCTTGTCTTCTGACCTTGAAGTGCTTCTGAGCGTGATACCATGAGAACTTCAGTGCTTCTGCTTCTGATCTCAAGTTCTTCTGATGCTTCCATAGACCCATGTTCTGATTCTGCTTTGACCATCTTCTGATGTCTTGCCAGACCATGTTCTGATGTTGCATGCTAAACCTTCTGAGTCAAAGCTTCAAAGCTTCACACAAAATTCATATCCTTGTTATCATCAAAACTAAGAATATTGATCAGAACAAATCTTGTTCTAACAATCTCCCCCTTTTTGATGATGACAAAAACATATATAAATGATATGAATTTGCGATCAGAAAGAACGGACAGCTAAAGACAATTTACATAGCTATAGCATAAGCATGTGAATATGTCTCCCCCTGAGATTAACAATCTCCCCCTGAGATGAATAATCTCCCCCTGAGTATTTCAGTAGAGACGTTCACAGTGCTTGATCTTCAGAACATTCATGACTTCTGATTTCTGCTTCCATAGGACAGCTTCAGAACATTGAATTTCTTTAGATCCTCAGAACATTCACAGCTTCTGACTTCTGCTTCCATCGGACAGCTTCAGAACTTGAATTTCTTTGATCTTCAGAACATTCCCAGCTTCTGACTTCTGCTTCCATCGGACAGCTTCAGAACTCGAATTTCTTTAGATCTTCAGAACATCCACAGCTTCTGATTCTTGCTTCCATTGGGACAGCTTCAGAGCTTGAATTTCTTCTTACATCACTTCATGCTAGATTGTATCAGAACATTTTTAAATGTACCAGAGCATCATCAGAGCATCTCTACATCCTGAAATGTTACAGAACAAAACTAAACGACAAAAGTCAGCATGAATGAGTCAAAACATAGAATATGTTTCAGAACACATAATATGTATCAGAGCCATATAGAATGTGTCAGAACAAATAGACATAATGTTTCAGATCATATTCTATCATCAGAATATCTGAACATTCTTCCTTCTTGCTTCTGATTCTGATTCTGATTCTGAAGCTTCATAGCACTCAGCTTGCTTCAAGAATCCAAGAACTTGATTCATCTTGTTGCTTCTCATGTTGATCTTTAAAAAGAATCTTCAATTCCTGCAACAACACAACTTAAAGCATAGAACTTTGCAAGTTCTGTTAGTAATGTGGGGGCTTTCTTCCCAGCAACTGCTAATATAGATCAAATCATTTATCACTATTTCTCCCCCTTTTTGTCATAACATCAAAAAGAATATAAAAGATTCAGATGTATAAAACGACAAAGGAAAGAAACAGAATCAAACTTTTCATTGATTAAGCAAACAGAATTACAAAAGATGTATGCAGAAAACGGATGCAACAAGGAAAGAAAACTACAAAGACCAAAGACTAAGACCCTAGCTTAGACAAAATCTGCGCCAGAATGTCATGAATCCGGCCAGTGATCTTCTGGAAGGTCTTCAGCCTCAACATATTCTAGCTCGGGCAACACAGAAGCTCCAACTTTCAATGCCTGAAGAATAGCTGCAAGATTTGTTGGAGGAATTGGACCAGCAACTTCTGCAGGATAAACCACTTCTGGAAAGACCATGTGAGGAGCGCTTTCAGAAGGTTTCATTCTGAACCAATTGAACAGCCATTGAAAATCTCCAGTCAGCACTGGAAACCTTGGTCTCCATACCACAATGTCTCTGCAGGGGTTTCCTTCTTCCATCTCATCTGCAGGTATCCTCTCTTCAAGAACTCTTCTGTTCCTGATGAGATGGTGATAGCTGCTTTCACCAACTTCCAAGAGAAGACCACGAGCACCAGGTGCTTCAGACATGATCCTTCTCTGGACATCCGTAGCCCTAACCAGAAAATCCTGGAGAAAGGTGTCCCAGAGGTTGCAGGTAGCGTACTCATCTAGATGATTAAGGTGAGCAGCACCCAGAATCTCCAACCAGCTATTTACATCTGAGTGTAAAAGCTCTAGATAAGCATGAGTGGTAGGTGTAGGAGGGTTGACTGTGAATCTGGAGTCAGGAAACACAAAACTGTAGGGGTTAGGTGTTTTGGTGGGAAAAGGGTGTGAGAGCGGTGAGGAGATATCTGTGAGATGGGTAGAGGGAAAAAGGATATCAGATGGTGAAGATGGTGGTTCTAGAGAGGTGAAAGAAAAAGAAGAGGTGGTGGAGGTCTGTGAAGTGGGAGGTGATTCAGGGATACCTTCAAGGGGTTGATACACACGTCTAGAGTAGTTTCCAGACATCATAGCTTCAAAAGGATTCACCTTGAGAGGATCGTAGGTGATCCTTACCCTTTTTAGTTTGTTTTCAGGTTCATCAGATGCCATTCTCTTTTGTTTGCGGTCAGTTTCTTGATTTGGTGAGCTTGACGAAGGATTCATGATGACTTTGCAGATAGTGAGAACCGCTAGGGTTTATGATATGAATGCAAAGAGAGAGAAAGAGAGAGAGAGAGAGAGAGAGAGAGAGAGAGAGAGAGCAAAAAACGAAACTGAATGCAAGAAAGAGAAATATAAGAGGGAAAAGAAGCGTTTGAAGAATATATAAAAAAATAAACTGAAATGATGAATAGCATTTAATGTTACGTGACACGAGGAGAGAGAAATTATGACAAATGAAGTGATAGAACAGTTACCTAGGAAAGGCGCCTCCTCAACTGCACGCATGCTTGTCCAAATAGGATAGACACGTGTTACTATCTGGAAAGCTAGATACTGCTGTATTTACTCTAAAAGATATTCTGAATCAACTTAGACAATGAAACGTTAGAATAAACGAGTCACTACTTCTAATTGATTTAAGGTCAGAACTTCTTATAAAACATTAATCCACTCTCATTTCAGAAGATAGCCATACATAAGATTTTCTCATCTTTTCATTCTGGGCATAAATCCATACTGATATTCTTCAGAATGAACTTAAACCTATCTTCAGCCAGGGGTTTTGTAAAGATATCAGCCCACTGATGGTCTGTATCCACAAAGTTTAAAGATATAACATCCTTCTGAACATAGTCCCTTATGAAATGATGTTTAATCTCAATATGTTTAGCTTTTGAATGTAAGATAGGATTCTTAGATAAACATATAGCAGAAGTATTATCACAGAAAATAGGAATGTTACTCTCATATATTTGATAATCTTCTAGCTGACTTCTCATCCAGAGCATTTGTGTGCTACAACCAGCAGCAGCAACATATTCTGCTTCTGTTGTTGAGAGGGCAATTGTAGCTTGCTTCTTGCTGTACCATGAGATCAGATGACTTCCAAGAAATTGACAACTTCCAGAAGTGCTCTTTCTTTCTATTCTATCTCCAGCATAGTCAACATCACAGAATCCTACTAAGTTGTAATCTTTGGATCTTCTATAAACTAAACCAACATTAGTAGTACCTTTCAAATACCTTAGAATTCTCTTAACCGCAGTTAAATGAGATTCTCTTGGATCTGATTGGAATCTAGCACACAAACAAACACTGAAGAGAATGTCAGGTCTAGAAGTAGTTAGGTATAGAAGAGATCCAATCATACCTCTGTACAACTTCTGATCTACCTTCTTACTTACCTCGTCCTTACCTAGGACACATGTTGGATGCATAGGAGTTTTGGCTTCTTTACTTTCAGAAAGATTAAACTTCTTCAGAAGTTCTTTCACATACTTCGTTTGATGAACATAGGTTCCATCAGAAGTTTAGTTGATTTGAATCCATAGGAAATACTTGAGTTCTCCCATCATGCTCATTTCAAATTCAGCCTGCATAGACTCAGCAAACTCCTTTCCAAGTGTAGCATTAGATGTTCCAAAGATAATATCATCAACATATATTTGACAAATTAAAATATCCTTTTTAAATGTTTTACAGAAGAGAGTAGTGTCCACTTTTCCTCTAGTGAAACCATTTTCCAGAAGGAAAGAACTCAAACGTTCATACCAAGCTCTAGGAGCTTGTTTCAATCCGTATAATGATTTCTTTAATTTAAAAACATGATTTGGAGACATGGAGTCTTCAAAACCAGGAGGTTGATGGACATAAACTTCTTCATATATGTAACCATTTAAGAAGGCACTCTTAACACCCATCTGATAAAGAGTGATGTTGTGTTGAGTGGCAAAAGAAATTAATAGACGAATAGATTCTAACCTGGCCACTGGTGCAAAGGTTTTTGTATAGTCAATCCCTTCTTGCTGACTATAACCCTGAGCCACCAGTCTGGCTTTGTTTCTTACCACTTCACCTTTCTCACTCAGCTTGTTTCTGAAAACCCATTTTGTTCCTATAATATTGAATCCTTTAGGTCTTGGAACAAGATCCCAAACATCATTCCTTGTAAACTGATTTAACTCTTCTTGCATGGCAATTATCCAGTCTGTATCTTCTAGAGCTTGATCAACAGAAGTTGGCTCGATCAGAGAAACCAGACCTAATTGACATTCAGCATTGTTCTTGAGGAATGCTCTTGTTCTGATAGGATCATCTTTCTTTCCAATAATGACATCTTCTGAGTGAGCAGATGTGAGTCTAGATGATCTTCTGATAGTTGGTTCTTCAGAAATTCTCAAATTTTCCAAAGATGCAGCAACTTGATCTTCTGATCCATTGCTTCTGAGACTGCCAGCTTCAGCAGCTTTGCTTCTTGGTTCTACTGCTTCTGATATATCAATATCAAAATTTGCAAAATTCTCAAACTGCTTTGGTTTTTCAAGACCAAGCTTATAATCAAACCTGATATTGATTGATTCTTCTACAATCAATGTTTCAGTATTGTATACTCTGTAGCCTTTAGAGCGTTCAGAATATCCAAGAAGGAAACATTTTTGTGCCTTAGAATCAAACTTACCAAGATGATCTTTAGTGTTCAGAATAAAACAAACACATCCAAAAGGATGAAAATATGAAATGTTGGGCTTTCTGTTCTTCCACAATTCATAAGGAGTCTTATTTAGAATAGGTCTGATAGAGATTCTATTCTGAATATAACACGCAGTGTTTATTGCTTCTGCCCAGAAATGCTTAGCCATATTGGTTTCATTGATCATGGTTCTGGCCATTTCTTGTAGAGTCCTATTCTTTCGCTTTACAGCTCCATTTTGCTGTGGAGTTCTCGGACAAGAGAAATCATGGGCAATACCATTTTCTTTGAAGAACTCCTCAAAGAACCTGTTCTCAAATTCGCCACCATGATCACTTCTGACCTTTATGATTTTGCACTCTTTCTCAGATTGGATCTGAGTGCAGAATTCAAAGAACACTGAATGAGACTCATCCTTGTGTTTCAAGAACTTTACCCATGTCCAGCGGCTATAATCATCTACAATGACTAATCCATATTTCTTCCCTCTGACAGATGCTGTTTTGACTGGCCCAAACAGATCAATGTGCAAGAGTTCTAACGGCCTTGAGGAAGAAACAACATTCTTAGACTTGAATGCAGGTTTGGAGAACTTTCCCTTCTGACATGCTTCACAAAGAGCATCTGATTTGTATTTCAGATTAGGTAGTCCTCTTACAAGATTTAGTTTGTTAATCTGAGAAATCTTTCTCAAACTAGCATGTCCTAATCTTCTGTGCCAGACCCATTGCTCCTCAGAAACAGACATAAGACAAGTCACCTTCTGCTTCTCAAGATCAGAAAGATCAATCTTATAAATGTTGTTCTTTCTCTTGCCTGTAAATAGGATTGAGCCATCCTTCTTACTTACAGCCTTGCAAGACTTTTGATTGAAGATTATATCATAACCATTGTCACTTAATTGACTTATGGACAATAAGTTATGCGTTAATCCTTCTACAAGAAGTACATTAGTTATGGAAGGAGAGTTACCAAGACTTATGGTTCCACAACCAATGATTTTGCCCTTCTGATCTCCTCCAAACTTGACTTCTCCACCTGGTTTAAGCACCAGGTCTTGGAATGTAGACCTTCTTCCCGTCATGTGTTGCGAGCACCCAGAGTCCAGGTACCATGACATGTTGTGCTTTCCGTTCTTTGCAGCCAAGGATATCTGCAATAGAATTAATCTTTTCCTTAGGTACCCACATATTCTTGGGTCCTTTCTTGTTAGTTTTCCTCAAGTTCTGATTGAACTTGGGTTTAGCATTATATGAAATAGGAGGAACAAAATGATAGTTTATGTTCTGAGTTCCATGATATTTCTTAGGTTTTGTCACATGCTTCTTGGTGTGTGTTATGTGAAAGCTTTGAGCATGTGATGTGTGCCTAATATCATGGGAGTGGCCAAATTTAAATTGGTTATACAGAGGCTTGTATGATATTTTCATATCATCCACAGATTCAAGCTTGTATGGGATTTCACCCTCATTACCAATGCCAGCTCTTTTGTTTCCTGACACAGCATATATCATAGAAGCAAGTTGACTTCTGCCAATACTTCTAGATAAAAACTTTTTGAAACTTAAGTCATATTCTTTCAGAATATTGTTCAGACTTGGAGTAGATTTTTCAGAGACAGAAGGAGATCCAGTATTTTTGGATAAATTTAAAACTTTTTCCTTCAGTTCAGAATTCTCCACTTCAAGCTTCTTAGTTTCAAATTCAAATAGCTTTTTCAGCTTCTTGTATTTGATACTAATCTGAGACTTGAGTTCCAGAAGTTCTGTTAGACTGGAAACTAACTCTTCTCTAGATAGTTCAGAAAATACCTCTTCAGAATCTGATTCTGATGTAGATTCTGATCCGTCATCCATTGTGGCCATTAGTGCCAGATTTGCCTGCTCATCTTCAGAGTCTGATTCTTCAGGATCTTCTTCTTCAGCCTGAAAAGCGTTAGTGCATTTTTTAAAATTAGATTTTAATGCAATAGACTTACCTTTCTTCTGAGGTTCATTTGCATCAAGTTCAATCTCATGACTCCTCAGGGCACTGATCAGCTCTTCCAAAGAAACTTCATTCAGATTCTTCGCAATCTTGAATGCAGTTACCATTGGGCCCCATCTTCTGGGCAAGCTTCTGATGATCTTCTTTACATGATCAGCCTTGGTGTAGCCTTTGTCCAGAACTCTTAATCCAGCAGTCAGAGTTTGAAATCTTGAAAACATCTTCTCAATGTCTTCATCATCCTCCATCTTGAAGGCTTCGTACTTCTGGATTAGTGCAAGAGCTTTGGTCTCCTTGACTTGAGCATTTCCTTCATGAGTCATTTTCAAGGACTCATATATATCATAGGCAGTTTCCCTGTTAGATATCTTCTCATACTCAGCATGAGAGATAGCATTCAGCAAAACAGTTCTGCATTTGTGATGATTTTTGAATTCTTTCTTTTGATCATCAGTCATTTCTTACCTTGTAAGCCTTACGCCACTAGCTTTCACTGGATGTTTGTAACCATCCATCAGAAGATCCCATAGTTCACCATCTAGACCAAGAAAGTAACTTTCCAGTTTATCTTTCCAGTATTCAAGTTTTCACCATCAAATACTGGTGGTCTAGTATAACCATTGTTACCGTTGTATTGCTCAGCAGAGCCAGATGTAGATGAAGTTGGATTTGTTTGAACTTCACCAGCCATCTTTTACTGAAGCGTTTTTCTCTTCCTGAATCTTTTCTAAACACGGTTAAGTGCTTGCACCTTAGAACCGGCGCTCTGATGCCAATTGAAGGATAGAAAAACACTTAGAAAGGGGGGGGGTTTGAATAAGTGTAGTCTAAAAACTTGGACGATAAAAATAAATTGCACAGTTATTTTTATCCTGGTTCGTTGTTAACTAAACTACTCCAGTCCACCCCCACGGAGTGATTTACCTCACCTGAGGATTTAATCCACTAATCGTAACAGATTACAATGGTTTTCCACTTTGCCCACGACTAAGTCTTCTAGAGTATCCTGATCACAACCTGATCACTCTAGGAACAAATGCTTAGACACAAGCTAAGACTTTCTTAGAGTATCCTGACCACCACGTGATCACTCTAATTACAACTGCTTAGACACAAGCTAAGACTTCCTAGAGTATCCTGATCAACACTTGATCACTCTAGTTACTTACAAATTAATGTAATCAAATCTAAGAGTATTACAATTGCTTCTGAAAAGCTATAATCACAACAGTGATATTTCTCTTAACGTTTAAGCTTAATCTCACTAATATATTACAACAGCAATGTACTGAGCTTTGATGAAGATGAAGTTTCTGAGCTTTGAGTTGAACAGCGTTTCAGCAAGTTTTTCAGAATAAGTTCGTTCAGTATTCGTTAACCTTGCTTCTCATCAGAACTTCATATTTATAGGCACTTGAGAAGATGACCGTTGGGAGCATTTAATGCTTTGCGTATTCCATACAGCATTGCATTTAATGTTTCACGCTTTTGTCAACTACCTCGAGCCTTGTTCACGTTGTGTCTACTGACGTTGCCTTTAATAGCTTCCAACGTTCCTTTTGTCAGTCAGCGTAGCCTGCCACCTGTACTTTCTTCTGATCTGATGTTTATGTATACAATGTTTGAATATCATCAGAGTCAAACAGCTTGGTGCATAGCATCTTCTTGTCTTCTGACCTTGAAGTGCTTCTGAGCGTGATACCATGAGAACTTCAGTGCTTCTGCTTCTGATCTCAAGTTCTTCTGATGCTTCCATAGACCCATGTTCTGATTCTGCTTTGACCATCTTCTGATGTCTTGCCAGACCATGTTCTGATGTTGCATGCTGAACCTTCTGAGTCAAAGCTTCTGAGCGCTGATTTGTGCATACTCTTTATATATTTCCTGAAAAGAAAATTGCAATGTATTAGAGTACCACATTATCTCACACAAAATTCATATCCTTGTTATCATCAAAACTAAGAATATTGATCAGAACAAATCTTGTTCTAACAAGTGGCAGCAACATTCAAAGGGTCTGTGTCAACCTTCATATGACTCTTGGTTTTGTCAGTGAATTTCAGACGCCCGTCCTTGATAGCATTATGAATTAGATCCCTGAAAAGAAAACATTGCGAGGTTTTATGGCCTAAAAAACCATGATATTTGCAAAAGCCTCGTTTCTTCCGTTGTTCTAACGGAGGAACTTTGGAATTAGGAGGCACTATCATCTGGCCATCTTTTACTAACAAATCAAATATTTCGTCACATTTAGTGACGTCAAATGTATAAGTTTTCTTAGGAAATCTATCGCTTTTATCAATCTCTACTGGATTTTTTCTATTGGCCGGTGTGAGTAATTTGCAAGAATAAGGTGGCGCTTCTTTTAACTCCGCTAGGTCTATTTCGACCTCTTCCATGCTGTATGAATCTTCGAAAGATTCACCGTCGACGTCTTCAGGCTCGACGTATGCTATTTTTTCTTTCTTGTAACTTTTATTTGCTCTGGCCTTTTCTGCTTTTAGTCGTTCGACTTGTCGAACCCTGTCTGCCAACTGGGCCATGTCCCTTAGGTATTGAGTATCCAATTTCTTTCGAATTGAATAATCTAAACCGCTTGCAGCCATTTCGACTAATTCATGCTCTAGGACTGTCGTGAAGCATCTTGATTTCAACAAACGGAACCTATTTAAGTAATCATCTATATTCTCCGTGAACTTCCTCTTGATGCTAGCCAGTTCTTTCAGACTTATCTTGGTTTGACCCATGTAAAACTGTTCATGGAATAATCTCTCCAAGTGTGCCCATGCATCTATGGAATTTGGGGGTAAGGTGGTGAACCAAACAAAAGCATTCTTTGTTAGCGAACTAGGGAAGTATTTAATTCTCAAATCTTCGTTCCCCGCTAGATCCCATGCTTCTGTTAGATATCTGGCTATGTGTTCCACCGTTGATTCATTTGTGTCCCCTGAAAATTTAGTGAATTTTGGTACTTTGGTACCCCTTGGTAATTCTGTTTGCATAACATATTCTGCTATGGGGGATGTATAATTTGGACGTCGGAGTCCAGTATTGAGGCCATTGTTAGCCATTATTCTCTCTATCATGGCAGTGAGATTGTTCTCTGTTGCCAAATTGTCTCTCCTAACCCTATGCACAACTTCGTCAGGATGTTCGTTCCTTCTTACTACAACTACATTAGGCTGTTGCTGGGCAACTGCTTGTTGGCCAACGTTAGTCATTTGACTTCGAGTTTCTAAATCTATCACTTGGTTTCGTTCGACTAGTGTTGGTCTAGGTGGCTGTATTGCGGTTCGAACTGGTTCTAGAATGGGTTCCCCTTCCTGATAGGTTGATTGGTTGTTTCTTCGCCTATTTTGTGGAACTCCTAAAAAATTTGCCATTCGATTTATTTGAGATGATATTTTCTGGAAAGTTTCCACATTATCCTGGTTAGTCCTGGCAATGTTTGTTGCTAATGGATTCAAAATCGACCCCAATTCTTTAGCAATGGTTTCTAACATATCATGGTTACTTGCATCCATTTCTTGTCGAAATGCTGCTTGACTATTTGTAGTGAAAGGGGGTATTTGGGCAGAGAAACCAGTTGTCATACCCCAAAATTTTCCCAACATATTTATTCATATTTCATTCCGTCTAACTTTCAAATGCTCAAAGACATACAAGAAGAAAGCATGCAGTCTCTTTCTTAAACAACAACCTCTAAATTAGGGTTTTGATTCTCTCAAAGTAAAATCCACTTCTGATACCTCAAGTGGATTTCATGGTCTCTCATATGCCTCAAAGGATCCTCATGCCAAATTGTAAGCTTTGACTCACAAGATTGATTAATCAACTGCTCAAACAATCAATACCCGACCAATTTGACCTAAAAGTCAACTATTGTCAAAGTACAGTCAAAATTCTTGATTTTTGGTCAACATCAACATTTTAATGTTAGATTCATCATTTGATCAAGGGTTGATCATGATCCATTAAGAAAAGATCAGAAATCAACAAATTCAAAAGTTTCTAAATTAGGGTTTTCATAGGAGAAAGTCAACTGAACTTTGACCAGCCATAACTTTCACATGGAACGTCGGAAATTTTCCATCCAAAGCTCAATTTGAAGGAAATTGTATTCTCTACAACTTTTTCTCTCATATGCCAAGGCTAAAAATGCTTCATTTAAGAGATATGAGCTAATACATTACAGGTCCTTCTAGAAGATCGCAAAAAAACAGTTTTTTGTCAGGAGGAGTATCATCAAAATAAAATCTCCAAATGAAAAATATGTTCCAAAGTGGCTTGTAGAAGATATTTTGGGCTTTCCAAAAAGTCCTAGAACATCTCCATACCATAAAAAATGAGAGAGTTATGGCTTGCACAAGTTGGGCAATTTTGAGAAAATACATGAAGTGCAAAGTGAAGAATTTTGATTTTTTGAACCCATGGGCCAAAGTTTGGGCTTTAAATATATTATTGAAGTATATAAGAGCCCACCATGCCATATTTTTCTTATTAAAATTATTTATTTGTTTTTTTTTTAATTATATTCATTTTAATTCAAAAGTTGATGAAGAAATAATGATAAATATGAAAGATATAATATTGGCTAATTTCTCAATCAAATATGGGGCAAATATTGATTTAAAAACCACGTGAGATTGATTGGGAAAGATTGCAACAGATTAAGAAAGATTGAATCAAGTTTACATATTATTTTCAATCAAATATTTTATTGAATCATGGGCTTCTTTTGGTTCTTTGTTTGACCTAGCTTTCTTGCATTATATATATGTGAAATATTCTGATCAGAAGGGTTGGTTTTTGGCAGCTAAGGAATAGGGTTACACGTAAAAGAAAAAAATTCAATACTAAGGCACGAAGAAACTCTTCTCACAGTCACTTTCAGCCATCTCCATTTATCCCATTCCATCCCTGAAGGTGCCTGGAGAAATTCCCAGTCCTTCTTGAAGCTTGCAATGCACGAAGACGTCCCCCTTCAGTTGCACCGGTGGTGATGTATTCTTTAGTTTTGAATTGTTTATTTTAGGCCATTTAAATGAATTTGATGCCTCTTTCCATGTTCAGGTTGATGTTTATGATTGTTCATAATAATCGTTCTTGAGTTTCGGTGCAGATATGGATACTTGCCATGTTTAGGGCACGACTGCGTTTTCCGTTCATACCTCATTATACAGTTCGTTTCAGCCAAAACAAAGAGCGCCATTGAATTCGTGGACATCGATTTAGGTTATCTGGGTTGTCCTCCTTTCGTTTTAGTTGGTTTTGTAGGTTTCGGCCGTCGACCCCACCGGAGAAGACAACTGGAACAGCATCGGTCCGGCTGCTCTGAGTCATGGGCTTCGGTTGACTGCACGTGTGGCTCCTTCATGATCTCCCATTGGACAGTCAAAGAGTCCATCATCTCTCTCTCTCTTCGCTATTGGTTATTTGCGATGCAGTGGGGCCCACGCGTTTGATTTCTTCAAATCCCATTAACTCCATTATTTGTTTTCTTATTTATTGTTTGCTGACCAATTCACTAACATCTAATGCAATTGGCGTAGCAGGCAACTGATTGGGTCCATAACACAACAAACCTGAGTTCGAATCCTCCCCCTGGCATTTTATTTTAACAATCATTCGCCCACGGATCCCGTGCAACGCCCTCACGCGAAACCACCATACAGCCTCCGTCATCACCATTAGATACTCAGGGAGGCTGGATCCAACGCCCAGGATTGAGAGTGCATCTCAAAGACTTCCAGCTATACCACACTGGGTCAAAGCTAAGATTTCTAAACTATTTTTATTATTTTATTTTATTTTTGTCTTTAAACCTTTGTTTAGTTTATTTTGTTTTTATTTAATTTAAATGTCTTTATTATAATAATTTCACATAACTATTAATTTAATCGACACTCGATTTTTCTCATAAACATTAAAAATAATTATTTTTTTTACAAGAAAAATTATTATTTTTATATATACTTTTAATCAATTAATCTTAAATATTTGTTAACCTCGAGGCATTTATCAATCCTAATAGCCTTAGGTTTGTTGGTAGGTGTTATCTATTAACGCATTTTTAAGCCTTGTAAACCTTTAGGTTTGTAATCAATTAGGGTTTAGATCCGTCAATGCACTAACCTTTTTCTGTCTTTGTTCAAATTTTTCAGGATTAATCAAGATTCTCCGATTACGCGCCATGCCAATCAAAAAGCTAAGTTCCGATTCCTTTTCTTAAAATTAATTTTTATTAGTTGTTACATTTGCCTTATAGGTTCAACTAGGGTTTACTTCATCTGTTAAGGAACTTCTCTTACACTCACCTCCGTTATTTTCTGTTAATTCTTAGATGATCAGAGTCAATCGAAGGTTCGAGGAAGATCAAGGCTCAAGATCAAGATAATTGAATTAATTATTTATATTTCTTATTTTATGTTTTAATTTCCCCCATCCACGCAGGTGTTTATTGTAATAGTGTAGGTTTTAATTCATGCCTTTAATTTCTGCAATTTTAAACTGCATGGTTAGTAATCCTAGAGAGTGCAAGATTATTAACTAAACCTAGATCACTAACTTATAAGATAAATGTCATTGAAGTTAACCACGTGATTGTGCACCCACACACCTTTAGGGTAATCCCACTGGTTGCCTGTTGCCTTATATTGTTGCCTTGTTGCCTTAATATTACTGCCTTTAAATAGTCAAGTCCCTCGATTCCGAGGATACCTAAAGCAATGTTGCCTTAAAGTTATTGAAACTCCCTCGAAGTTGCCTCGGTAAAAGATGACTGTCTCAATTGCTAAGGTATCCTCGCATGATGCCTAAGAAAATCAAATGACTATTTATCCTTCCCTTAGACTACCTGCCCTCTTTATGGCAAGGGACGGTCTTATGGCGAACGATTATTTTTGATGACCCTTAAACATCCAATTGAAAGACTTCCTGCCTTCTTATGGTATAGATCCTTTCGCCTGAAAAGCTAAAAGAACGGTTTTTCAAAACTTAGGGTAGTTGTTACTAATTGCTTGCTCTAATTCAAAATCTTTTTCCCACTCTTTTCGAAGAAACTTTTCAAAAAAACTACGCTTATTTACAAGCTAAAGTTCTTCTTCAAAATCTTTTCTAAACGCACTTCAAACTTTTCAAGCAAACAAGTGAGCTAAGCAATTAAGAGCCCATGGATAACCATGGATGCAAATGGGTGCCTTACACCTTCCCTTTGCATAACTTACCCCCCGAACTCAAAAATATTTTCAAAAGGTCTTTCCTGTTCTTTTAGCCTTTCCTAATTGGATAAAATAAAAGTCGGTGGCGACTCTTGCTTACCGCAACATTTCTTTAAAAGTCAGTTCACCGTATTACACCAGTATTCTATGCGTTTCGACCTATCGAACTGACATTTGGCGAAAATGTCGTCGGGTTAGTTGTAGTGTATGTAGGCCCTGGTCCTCGTAATCCTGTCATATATGAATATGGAATTCCATATGGATTGTTGGGTCTCCATCCTTCGAAGGTGGATGATGGTCATGGGGAAAATAATTGACTTGCAGCGTTTGTCGAGAAAGGCGGTATCTCGCTTGCGCTGATAAATGGAGGCGCGGTCGTCGAACTCGAAACTAGTACAGTCCCTGTCGTCCCTGTAGTATTTTCGGGTATCGCCTGGGAACTACCTATAGGTTCAGATCCTGTTGAAACCGGTATAGCCTGTGCCTCTTGAGTAGAAGTCGAAACATGTGTAGAATTTTCCGCTACTGTTCCTGACCCTTGTGGGGGATCCTAATCTCCCCCTCCACTGGCCGCATTGACCATTTTCTTGTTGTACCTTCGTTTAGGAATCGGTTGTGCACTGTTGGTTAACTTACCATTCCTAAGGTTCATACAAGGTCTTGATATTTTCTAGACAAAACAAAACAATCAATTAATAACAATCTGTTTGACACTGTCCCACTGGGCGTGCCAATTTGTTTACGGTGATTTCCGGTAAACAGCCGCTAGTCCTCCAAACTATAAAGTATGTTAGAACAAGATTTGTTCTGATCAATATTCTTAGTTTTGATGATAACAAGGATATGAATTTTGTGTGAGATAATGTGGTACTCTAATACATTGCAATTTCCCTTTCAGGAAATATATAAAGAGTATGCACAAATCAGCGCTCAGAAGCTTTGTCTCAGAAGGTTCAGCATGCAACATCAGAACATGGTCTGGCAAGACATCAGAAGATGGTCAAGGCAGAAACAGAACATGGGTCTATGGAAGCATCAGAAGAACTTGAGATCAGAAGCAGAAGCACTGAAGTTCTCATGGTATCACGCTCAGAAGCACTTCAAGGTCAGAAGACAAGAAGATGCTATGCACCAAGCTGTTTGACTCTGATGATATTCAAATGTTGTATACACAAACATCAGATCAGAAGAAAGTACAGGTGGCAGGCTACGCTGACTGACAAAAGGAACGTTGGAAGCTATTAAAGGCAACGTCAGTAGACACAGCGTGAACAAGGATCGAGGTAGTTGACAAAAGCGTGAAACATTAAATGCAAAGCTGTACGGAATACGCAAATCATTAAATGCTCCCAACGGTCATCTTCTCAAACGCCTATATAAATGAAGTTCTGATGAGAAGCAAGGTTACCAATTTCTTGACGAATTCGCTGACAATTAACTTGCTGAAACGCTGTTCAAATCAAAGCTCAGAAACTTCATCTTCATCAAAGCTCACTACATTGCTGTTGTAATATATTAGTGAGATTAAGCTTAAACGTTAAGAGAAATATCACTGTTGTGATTATAGCTTTTCAGAAGCATTGTAAAACTCTTATTTGATTACATTAATTTGGAAGTAACTAGAGTGATCAAGTGTTGATCAGGATACTCTAGGAAGTCTTAGCTTGTGTCTAAGCAGTTGTAATTAGAGTGATCACGTGGTGGTCAGGATACTCTAAGAAAGTCTTAGCTTGTGTCTAAGCATTTGTTCCTAGAGTGATCAGGTTATGATCAGGATACTCTAGAAGACTTAGTCGCGGACTAAGTGGAAAACCATTGTAATCTGTTGCGATTAGTGGATTAAATCCTCAGGTGAGGTAAATCACTCCGTGGGGGTGGACTGGATTAGTTTAGTTAACAACGAACCAGGATAAAAATAACTGTGCAAATTGTTTTTATCGTTCAAGTTTTTAGACTACACTTATTCAAACCCCCCCTTTCTAAGTGTTTTTCTATCCTTCAATTGGCATCAGAGCGCCGGTTCTAAGGTGCAAGCACTTAACCGTGTTTAGAAAAGATTCAGGAAGAGAAAAACGCTTCAGTAAAAGATGGATGGTGAAGTTCAAACAAATCCAACTGCATCTACATCTGGCTCTGCTGAGCAATACAACGGTAACAATGGTTATACTAGACCACAAGTATTTGATGGTGAAAACTTGAATACTGGAAAGATAAACTGGAAAGTTACTTTCTTGGTCTAGATGGTGAACTATGGGATCTTCTGATGGATGGTTACAAACATCCAGTGAAAGCTAGTGGCGTAAGGCTTACAAGGCAAGAAATGACTGATGATCAAAAGAAAGATTTCAAGAATCATCATAAATGTAGGACTGTTTTGCTGAATGCTATCTCTCATGCTGAGTATGAGAAGATATCTAACAGGGAAACTGCCCATGATATATATGAGTCATTGAAAATGACCCATGAGGGAAATGCTCAAGTCAAGGAGACTAAAGCTCTTGCTCTAATCCAGAAATATGAAGCCTTCAAGATGGAGGATGATGAAGATATTGAGAAGATGTTCTCAAGATTTCAAACTCTAACTGCTTGATTGAGAGTTCTGGATAAAGGCTACACCAAGGCTGATCATGTAAAGAAAATTATCAGAAGCTTACCCAGAAGATGGGGTCCAATGGTGACTGCATTCAAGATTGCCAAGAATCTGAATGAAGTTTCTTTGGAAGAGCTTATCAGTG
The DNA here is from genome assembly GCF_029867415.1 of Vicia villosa. NCBI lineage: Eukaryota > Viridiplantae > Streptophyta > Magnoliopsida > Fabales > Fabaceae > Vicia > Vicia villosa. Next base: position 6,587,585 of record NC_081180.1, on the reverse strand, counting down.
CCTTGAGAAGCCGTGAAATAGAGCTGGACGCAAACGAGCCTCAGAAGAAAGGTAAGTCTATTGCATTAAAATCTAATGTTAAAAAATGCACTAATGCTTTTCAGGCTAGAGAAGAAGATCCTGAAGAATCAGAATCTGAAGAAGAAGATGAACTGTCCATGATCTCCAGAAGGGTAAACCAACTCTGGAAGAGCAAGCAAAGGAAGTTCAGAGGCTTCAGAAGCTCAAAGAGATTTGAACGAGGAGAATCTTCTGGTGACAGAAGATCTGACAAGTGTTAGAACAAGATTTGTTCTGATCAATATTCTTAGTTTTGATGATAACAAGGATATGAATTTTGTGTGAGATAATGTTGTACTCTAATACATTGCAATTTCCCTTTCAGGAAATATATAAAGAGTATGCACAAAGCAGCGCTCAGAAGCTTTGTCGCAGAAGGTTCAGCATGCAACATTAGAACATGGTCTGGCAAGACATCAGAAGATGGTCAAGGCAGAATCAGAACATGGGTCTATGAAAGCATCAGAAGAACTTGAGGTCAGAAGCAGAAGCACTGAAGTTCTCATGGTATCACGCTCTGAAGCACTTCAAAGTCAGAAGACAAAAAGATGTTGTGCACCAAGCTGTTTGACTCTGATGATATTCAAATATTATATTCACAAACATCAGATCAGAAGAAAGTACAAGTGGCAGGCTACGCTGACTGACAAAAGGAACGTTGGAAGCTATTAAAGGCAACGTCAGTAGACACAGCGTGAACAAGGCTCGAGGTAGTTGACAAAAGCGTGAAACATTAAATGCAAAGCTGTACGGAACACGCAAAGCATTAAATGCGCTCAACGGTCATCTTCTCAAACGCCTATAAATATGAAGTTCTGATGAGAAGCAATGTTAACAACGCTGAACCAAATTCTGTGAATATTAACTTGCTGAAACGCTGTTCAATTCAAAGCTCAGAAACTTCATCTTCATCAAAGCTCACTACATTGCTGTTGTAATATATTAGTGAGATTAAGCTTAAACGTTAAGAGAAATATCACTGTTGTGATTATAGCTTTTCAGAAGCATTTGTAATACTCTTAGAATTGATTACATTAATTTGTAAGTAACTAGAGTGATCAAGTGTTGATCAGGATACTCTAAGAAGTCTTAGCTTGTGTCTAAGCAGTTGTAATTAGAGTGATCACGTGGTGGTCAGGATACTCTAAGAAAGTCTTAGCTTGTGTCTAAGCATTTGTTCCTAGAGTGATCAGGTTGTGATCAGGATACTCTAGAAGACTTAGTCGCGGACTAAGTGGAAAACCATTGTAATCTGTTGCGATTAGTGGATTAAATCCTCAGGTGAGGTAAATCACTCCGTGGGGGTGGACTGGAGTAGTTTAGTTAACAACGAACCAGGATAAAAATAACTGTGCATATTGTTTTTATCGTTCAAGTTTTTAGACTACACTTTTCAAACCCCCCCTTTCTAAGTGTTTTTCTATCCTTCAATTGGCATCAGAGCGCCGGTTCTAAGGTGCAAGCACTTAACCGTGTTTAGAAAAGATTCAGGAAGAGAAAAACGCTTCAGTAAAAGATGGCTGGTGAAATTCCAACAAATCCAGCTGCATCTACATCTGGCTCTGCTGAGCAATACAATGGTAACAATGGTTATACTAGACCACCAGTATTTGATGGTGAAAACTTTGAATACTGGAAAGATAAACTGGAAAGTTACTTTATTGGTCTAGATGCTGATCTATGGGATCTTCTGCTGGATGGTTACAAACATCCTGTTAAAGCTACTGGCGTAAGGCTCATGAGAAGTGAAATGACTGATGATCAAAAGAAAGATTTCAAGAATCATCATAAATGTAGGACTGTTTTGCTGAATGCTATCTCTCATGCTGAGTATGAGAAGATATCTAACAGGGAAACTGCCCATGATATATATGAGTCATTGAAAATGACCCATGAGGGAAATGCTCAAGTCAAGGAGACTAAAGCTCTTGCTCTAATCCAGAAGTATGAAGCCTTCAAGATGGAGGATGATGAAGACATTGAGAAGATGTTTTCAAGATTTCAAACTCTGACTGCTGGATTAAGAGTTCTCGACAAAGGCTACACCAAGGCTGATCATGTAAAGAAGATCATCAGAAGTTTGCCCAGAAGATGGGGCCCAATGGTGACTGCATTCAAGATTGCGAAGAAAAAACTGAATGAAGTTTCTTTGGAAGAGCTTATCAGTGCCTTGAGAAGCCATGAAATAGAGCTGGACGCAAACGAGCCTCAGAAGAAAGGTAAGTCTATTTCATTAAAATCTAATGTTAAAAAATGCACTAACGCTTTTCAGGCTAGAGAAGAAGATCCTGAAGAATCAGAATCTGAAGAAGAAGATGAACTGTCCATGATCTCCAGAAGGATAAACCAACTCTGGAAGAGCAAGCAAAGGAAGTTCAGAGGCTTCAGAAGTTCAAAGAGATTTGAACGTGGAGAATCTTCTGGTGACAGAAGATCTGACAAGAAGAAGGCTGTCTGCTATGAGTGCAATGAGCCTGGACATTACAAGAATGAGTGTCCGAAACTTCAGAAGGAGAATCCCAAGAAGAAGTTTCATAAGAAGAAAGGTCTTATGGCAACATGGGATGATTCTGAATCAGAATCAGGATCAGACTCTGAAGGAGAGCAGGCAAACTTTGCGCTGATGGCTACAGAAGATGATGGATCAGAATCTACATCAGAATCAGATTCTGAAGAGGTATTTTCAAAACTATCTAGAGAAGAGTTAGTTTCCAGTCTAACAGAGCTTCTTGAATTAAAAGCTCATCTTAGTATCAAATACAAAAAGCTGAAAAAGTAATTTGAATTTGAAACTAAGAAGCTTGAGTTGGAAAATTCTGAATTAAAAGAAAAAGTTTTTAAATTATCCAATAATGTTGGATCTCCTTCTGATTCAGAAAAATCCACTCCCAGTCTGAATCATATTCTGAAAGAATATGATTTAAGTTTCAGGAAGTTCTTATCTAGAAGTATTGGCAGAAGCCAGCTAGCTTCTATGATATATGCTGTGTCTGGAAACAAGAGAGTTGGCATTGGTTATGAGGGTGAAATCCCATACAAGCTTGAATCTGTGGATGATATGAAAATATCATACAAGCCTCTGTATAACCAATTTAAATTTGGCCACTCCCATGATATTAAGCACACATCACATGCACAAAGTTTTCACATAACACACACCAAGAAGCATGTGACACAACCTAAGAAATATCATGGAACTCAGAATAAGAAGTATCATACTGTTCCTCCTGTTAAATATTTTGCTAAACCCAAGTTCAATCAGAACTTGAGGAGAACTAACAAGAAAGGACCCAAGAAAATGTGGGTACCTAAGGAAAAGATTATTCCTATTGCAGATATCCTTGGCGGCAAAGAGGACAGAAAGCAAAATGTCATGGTACCTGGACTCTGGGTGCTCGCGACACATGACGGGAAGAAGGTCTACATTCCAAGACCTGGTGCTTAAACCAGGTGGAGAAGTCAAGTTTGGAGGAGATCAGAAGGGAAAAATCATTGGCTCTGGAACCGTAAGTCTTGGTAACTCTCCTTCCATAACTAATGTACTTCTTGTAGAAGGATTAACGCATAACTTATTGTCCATAAGTCAATTAAGTGACAATGGTTATGATATAATCTTCAATCAAAAGTCATGCAAGGCTGTAAATCAGAAGGATGGCTCAATCCTATTTACAGGCAAGAGGAAGAACAACATTTATAAGATTGATCTTTCTAATCTTGAGAAGCAGAAGGTAACTTGTCTTATGTCTGTTTCTGAAGAGCAATGGGTCTGGCACAGAAGGTTAGGTCATGCTAGTTTGAGAAAGATTTCTCAGATTAACAAACTAAATCTGGTCAGAGGACTCCCAAATCTGAAATTCAAATCAGATGCTCTTTGTGAAGCATGTCAGAAGGGCAAGTTCTCGAGACCTGCATTCAAGTCTAAGAATGTTGTTTCTACCTCAAGGCCGTTAGAACTCTTGCACATTGATCTGTTTGGCCCAGTCAAAACAGCATCTGTCAGAGGGAAGAAATATGGATTAGTCATCGTTGATGATTATAGCCGCTGGACATGGGTAAAGTTCTTGAAACACAAGGATGAGTCTCATTCAGTGTTCTTTGAATTCTGCACTCAGATCCAATCTGAGAAGGAGTGCAAAATCATAAAGGTCAGAAGTGATCATGGTGGCGAATTTGAGAACAAATTCTTTGAGGAGTTCTTCAAAGAAAATGGTATTGCCCATGATTTCTCTTGTCCTAGAACTCCACAGCAAAATGGAGTTGTAGAGCGAAAGAATAGGACTCTACAAGAAATGGCCAGAACCATGATCCATGAAACCAATATGGCTAAGCATTTCTGGGCAGAAGCAATAAACACTGTGTGCTATATTCAGAATAGAATCCCTATCAGACCTATTCTAAATAAGACTCCTTATGAATTGTGGAAGAACAGAAAGCCCAACATTTCATATTTCCATCCTTTTGGATGTGTATGTTTTATTCTGAATACTAAAGATCATCTTGGTAAGTTTGATTCCAAAGCACAAAAGTGTTTCCTTCTTGGATATTCTGAACGCTCTAAAGGCTACAGAGTATACAATACTGAAACATTGATTATAGAAGAATCAATCAATATCAGGTTTGATGATAAGCTTGGTCTTGAAAAACCAAAGCAGTTTGAGAATTTTGCAGATTTTGATATTGATATATCAGAAGCAGTAGAACCAAGAAGCAAAGCTGCAGAAGCTGGCAGTCTCAGAAGCAATGGATCAGAAGATCAAGTTGCTGCATCTTTAGAGAATCTTAAGATTTCTGAAGAACCAACAGTCAGAAGATCACCTAGACTTGCTTCAGCTCATTCAGAAAATGTGATTCTTGGGAAGAAAGATGATCCTATCAGAAACAGATCATTTCTTAAGAATGACAATCAGAAGCAGTGATCAGAATCAAAAGGCGTAGAGTCTATTCATTTTTTTACAGCTGTCATCCATTATCTGATGATGAACACGTGTCTGTACGGTTAGTACAAAGCGTGCAGTTGAAAAGACGCCGACCTAGGTAACTGTGTTAAATCATTTCATTTACTGTGTTCTCTCTCCTAAAGTCATTTCTCATTAAATGCATAATGATTTCTTTGTTTTCAAATCATATAAATAACCCGCTTCATCTTCATTTCATCTTTTTCTCTCTTTCTCTCTCTTTTGTGCATCCCCTTCGTTGCATTTCTTTTCAAACCCTAGTTTTTGATTTGATCTCAAAGCATAATCATCATGAACTCATCTTCTTGTTCATCAAATTCAAAAGAAAGGCTCACTTCTACCCAGATCCTTCTACGCAAATATGAGTATGCTCCACTGAAAACATGCTTAATACCCACGAAAGAACTAGAAGTTCTATGTGAATCTGTTGTGGACATCAACAACCTAAAAGCTAATGGCTTTAAGTGTGATGCAAGAATCTTTGACCAAGGATGGTCTAAATATCTTGATAGATTGGTTGGTCCAATTTATCCTGAGCTTGTGAAGGATTTCTGGGTACATGCAACGGTTACTCCAACTGCCATCATTTCATTCGTGCTAGGGCATGAAGTGGTTATCACTGAAAAGCTCATCAGGAAGCTGTACAATCTGAATGATGAAGAAGGTTGGTTTGGTTTTCGACATGCATCAGTTGATTGGTCTAAAGTTGAACAACAAATCTCTCAGACTTTTGGAATTGACTCTAATAACACAGGCACCTTAAGGCCGTTTTATAAAGTATGGGCTGAGATTATTCTGGGTTCCCTTCACCATAGAAAGAGGATGCTCTCCTCCTCCTACATCAGTCTGGATCACAAGTATACTCTTTTCTGCATTGGCAAAAAGACTGAGATCAACATCTCCCATATTTTGTTTGAGAATCTGAAGACTTCTATCTTTGAGTCAAGAGAAGACGAAAGGGCGACGTACCCTCATATTTCAAGAACGACTATTCCTTTTGGAAGAATGATTTCAGACATTCTGATTGAAAGCAAAGTGCTGGACTCCATCAGAAAACTCAATGCGTCCCATTTTCTTGGAGTAGTTCAAGGTCCCATTTTCAATGGTGTGGATTTGTTCAGACTGGAACTCATTCAAAATGTACCTTCTATGTGCACAAGCTTTCCTGACATTCTGTCAAGAAGAGTTGCTGTTGAAGGTTTTGCATCTTTGTTTCAAAAAGAACTGCATCAGGTTGTCAAGCTTTACCTGGAAGATTGTGTTAGGAAGCAATCAGATATTGATCCTGCTTGGATCCGTGGCAGAGTACTTCCGTCCAAGGCTGATCTTCTGAAGAAGGATCAGAAGGAACTAAAGGCTAGGCTAAAAAGAAAAGCCCAAGAAGATGAGGCTCAGAAAGCCAAGAAGTTGAGAGTCACCTATATTCCTGACAAGGTGGACTCTGGAGAACGAAGAGATAAAAGGATTAGAGATTCCTTTCGCAGAACCAGATCTTCTTCTTCTGTACAAACCTCCAGGCAGGTCTTTACTCCACCTCCTTCTGTCCCTAAACCATCTTTCCAATCACCTCCATCTGAACCAAAAGTAAACTTCACCTTACCAAATCCTTCTCCATCATCCTTCTCCTCTCCCATTCTAAACCCCACACCTTTAAGTATTCTTCCCCCAACTCCTTCTGATAAATCTTTCTCACCAATTCCCTTTACAAATACTCCATCCTCTTCTCAATCTATCATTTCTGATATTCCATCTTCATCAATCATTCTCTCAGATATCCCTTCTTCCTCATCCACCGCACCTCCACCTTCTATATCCCATCCCTTACCTACCAGAAAATTCAAACCTTACTGTCTTCTCTACCCTGACTACAAATTCACCTTCAATCCGCCTGAACCTGAACCCTATACCTACCTGGAACTTTTCAGACATGAGGTGATTAGAAGTCTAGACCTTCTGAAGGATGCATTTCTAAACGGTCTGGATGATGTTTCTACAAGAAATCTCTGGAGAAGATTTCGCAAGGATTTTCAAGCAGAAGCAATGAGAGTACAGAAAAGACTAGTGGCTGCTGCTCCTGGTTACCCTGGTTACCTTCTTGAGGATGATAATGGTATATACTACCATTCACTCAGAAATTGTGTTGCTGCTGAGGAGAAGCAGTTTGTGGATGAGATGGAAGAAGCAAGACTGGCTGCTGCATTGGAAGCCAATCCTTGCAGGGATATTGTTATCTGGATTCCTGATTATCCTGTTCTACTTGGGGATTTCAAAACCCTCTTTGACTTTCTGAGGGAAAACCCTTCTGAGAAAGACCCAAGCTTGGTCATTCCAGAAGTTGTTGACCCACCAGAAGTTGAAGGTCCTTCTGCTCCCAGGAATCTTGCTGCCATTCTTCAGGCACTTGAGAATGGAGATTCAGAAATTCCTGCTGCAGAATATGGAGATGCTTCTATGCAAGAAGCAGATGTAGAAGATCATGTTGCTGAATCTGTTCCTGTTGAGGAAATCCCTGCAAATGATCTATCTATGGAAGCTACAGATCACAATGCTATTCCTGTGGTTAGAAGCGGTGAAGCTTCTTCTGATGAATCTTCTCGTCTTGCAAGGACTCTGGAAGTTATTCAGAAGAAACAGGATGAGCAAAGCTCAGCCAATGCTGAGTTTAGAGCTTTCATGGAGAGGCAAGAAGGATACAACAATGTGGTTCAAGAGATGCTGGCTAAGATTCTGTCAAGGCTAGGGCCATCTTAGATTGAGTCTATGTTGTTTCTTGCTTTTTTGCTTTTGCTGCATCTGTTTTTGTGCATCTTGTCTTCCTTCTTTTCATGTACTTCTGTACTTGTCTGTTTGAACTTAAATGAAAATAATCTTTTTCTTTCGTGTGTTTCTTTTTGTTTTTATCTGAATCTTTTATGTTTTTGATGATATGACAAAAAGGGGGAGAAAATATATGATAAATGATCTGATTAATATTATCAGTTACCGAGTAAAAAGGCTCCACATTTACTAACAGAACTTGCAAAGTTCTATGTTTTTAAGTTGTGTTGTTGCAGAAATCAAAGATTCAAGATCAACATAAGAAGCAACAAAATGGATCAAGCTCTTGGATTCTTGAAGCAAGCTGAGTGCTAGGAAGCTTCAGAATCAGAAGCAAGAAGGAAGAATGATCAGAAATATCTCTTGGATTCTTGAAGCAAGCTGAGTGCTAGGAAGCTTCAGAATCAGAAGCAAGAAGGAAGAATGTTCAGATATTCTGATAATAGAATATGATCCAAATCATTGTCTATTTGCTCTGATACATTGTCTATTGGATCTGATATATTCTATATGGCTTATATGGCTCTGATACATACTTTGTGTTCTGATACACATTTTATGTTCTAACTCATTCATGCTGACTTTTGTCGTTTAGTTTTGTTCTGTAACATTTCAGGATGTAGAGATGCTGTGATGATGCTCTGGTACATTCAACAATGTTCTGATACAATCTAGCATGAAGTGATGTAAGAAGAAATTCAAAGCTCTGAAGCTATCCGAGGGAAGCAGAAATCAGAAGCTGTGAATGTTCTAAAGATCCAAAAAACTCAAGTTCTGAAGCTGTCCTAAATGGAAGCATGAATCAGAAGCTGTGAATGTTCTGAAGATCAAAGAAATTCAAGTTCTGAAGCTGTCCTAAATGGAAGCATGAATCAGAAGCTGTGAATGTTCTGAAGATCAAAGAAATTCAAGTTCTGAAGCTGTCCTAAATGGAAGCAGGAATCAGAAGCTGTGATTGTTCTAGGGTTCTAAAGAAATTCAAGTTCTGAAGCTGTCCATTGGAAGCAGAAGTCAGAAGCTATGAATTATCAGAAGCAAGAAGCTTATGTGATCGTCTCTACCGAAATAATCAGGGAAGTCTTTTATTATTAAATTCTTCGAGTATTTATTTCAGGGGGAGATTATTCATCTCAGGGGGAGATTGTTAATCTCAGGGGGAGACATATTCACATGCTTATGCTATAGCTGTGTATTTTGTCTTTAGCCTTCTGCTCTTTCTGGTCGCAAATTCATATCATTTATATATGTTTTTGTCATCATCAAAAAGGGGGAGATTGTTAGAACAAGATTTGTTCTGATCAATATTCGTAGTTTTGATGATAACAAGGATATGAATTTTGTTTGAGATAATGTGGTACTCTAATACATTGCAATTTCTCTTTCAGGAAATATATAAAGAGTATGCACAAAGCAGCGCTCAGAAGCTTTGTCTCAGAAGGCTCAGCATGCAACATCAGAACATGGTCTGGAAAGACATCAGAAGATGGTCAAGGCAGAATCAGAACATGGGTCTATGAAAGCATCAGAAGAACTTGAGGTCAGAAGCAGAAGCACTGAAGTTCTCATGGTATCACGCTCTGAAGCACTTCAAAGTCAAAAGACAAAAAGATGCTGTGCACCAAGCTGTTTGACTCTGATGATATTCAAATATTATATTCACAAACATCAGATCAGAAGAAAGTACAAGTGGCAGGCTACGCTGACTGACAAAAGGAACGTTGGAAGCTATTAAAGGCAGCGTCAGGATACTCTAAGAGAGTCTTAGCTTGTGTCTAAGCATTTGTTCCTAGAGTGATCAGGTTGTGATCAGGATACTCTAGAAGACTTAATCGCGGACTAAGTGGAAAACCATTGTAATCTGTTGCGATTAGTGGATTAAATCCTCAGGTGAGGTAAATCACTCCGTGGGGGTGGACTGGAGTAGTTTAGTTAACAACGAACCAGGATAAAAATAACTGTGCATATTGTTTTTATCGTTCAAGTTTTTAGACTACACTTATTCAAACCCCCCCTTTCTAAGTGTTTTTCTATCCTTCAACAAGAAGAAGGCTGTCTGCTATGAGTGCAATGAGCCTGGACATTACAAGAACGAGTGTCCAAAAATTCAGAAGGAGAATCCCAAGAAGAAGTTTCATAAGAAGAAAGGTCTTATGGCAACATGGGATGATTCTGAATCAGAATCAGAATCAGACTCTGAAGGAGAGCAGGCCAACTTCACGCTGATGGCTACAGAAGATGATGGATCAGAATCTACATCAGAATCAGATTCTGAAGAGGTATTTTCTGAACTATCTAGAGATGAGTTAGTTTCCAGTCTAACAGAGCTTCTTGAATTAAAAGCTCAACTTAGTATCAAATACAAAAAGCTGAAAAAGCAATTTGAATTTGAAACTAAGAAGCTTGAGTTGGAAAATTCTGAATTAAAAGAAAAAGTTTTAAAATTATCCAATAATGTTGGATCTTCTTTTGATTCAGAAAAATCCACTCCCAGTCTGAACCATATTCTGAAAGAATATGATTTAAGTTTCAGGAAGTTCTTATCTAGAAGTATTGGCAGAAGTCAGCTAGCCTCTATGATATATGCTGTGTCTGGAAACAAAAGAGTTGGCATTGGTTTTGAGGGTGAAACCCCATACAAACTTGAACCCGTGGATGATATGAAAATCACATACAAGCCATTGTATGATCAGTTCAAGTATGGCCACTCACATGATATCAGGAACACATCACATGCACAAAGCTTTCACGTAACACACACCAAGAAGCTTGTGACACATCCTAAGAAATATCATGCTGACAAACCTAAAGAATATCATGCTGTTCCTCCTGTTAAATATTTTGCTAAACCCAAGTTCAATCAGAACTTGAGGAGAACTAACATGAAAGGACCCAAGAAATTGTGGGTACCTAAGGAGAAGATAATTTCTGTTGCAGATATCCTTGGCGGCAAAGAGGACAAAAAGCAAAATGTCATGGTACCTGGATTTTGGGTGCTCGCGACACATGACGAGAAGAAGGTCTACATTCCAAGACCTGGTGCTTAAACCAGGTGGAGAAGTCACGTTTGGAGGAGATCAGAAGGGCAAAATCATTGGCTCTGGAACCATAAGTCTTGGTAACTCTCCTTCCATAACTAATGTACTTCTTGTAGAAGGATTAACGCATAACTTATTGTCCATAAGTCAATTAAGTGACAATGGTTATGATATAATCTTCAATCAAAAGTCTTGCAACGCTGTAAGTCAGAAGGATGGCTCAATCCTATTTACAGGCAAGAGAAAGAACAACATTTATAAGATTGATCTTTCTGATCTTGAGAAGCAGAAGGTAACTTGTCTTATGTCTGTTTCTGAGGAGCAATGGGTCTGGCACAGAAGATTAGGACATGCTAGTTTGAGAAAGATTTCTCAGATTAACAAACTAAATCTGGTCAGAGGACTCCCAAATCTGAAATACAAATCAGATGCTCTTTGTGAAGCATGTCAGAAGGGCAAGTTCTCCAGACCTGCATTCAAGTCTAAGAATGTTGTTTCTTCCTCAAGGCCGTTAGAACTCTTGCACATTGATCTGTTTGGCCCAGTCAAAACACCATCTGTCAGAGGGAAGAAATATGGATTAGTCATCGTTGATGATTATAGCCGCTGGACATGGGTAAAGTTCTTGAAACACAAGGATGAGTCTCATTCAGTGTTCTTTGAGTTCTGCACTCAGATCCAATCTGAGAAGGAGTGCAAAATCATAAAGTTCAGAAGTGATCATGGTGGCGAATTTGAGAACAAATTCTTTGAGGAGTTCTTCAAAGAAAATGGTATTGCCCATGATTTCTCTTGTCCTAGAACTCCACAGCAAAATGGAGTTGTAGAGCGAAAGAATAGGACTCTACAAGAAATGGCCAGAACCATGATCAATGAAACCAATATGGCTAAGCATTTCTGGGCAGAAGCAATAAACACTGCATGTTATATTCAGAATAGAATCTCTATAAGACCTATTCTAAATAAGACTCCTTATGAATTGTGGAAGAACAGAAAGCCCAACATTTCATATTTCCATCCTTTTGGATGTGTATGTTTTATTCTGAATACTAAAGATCATCTTGGTAAGTTTGATTCTAAAGCACAAAAGTGTTTCCTTCTTGGATATTCTGAACGCTCTAAGGCTACAGAGTATACAATACTGAAACATTGATTGTAGAAGAATCAATCAATATCAGGTTTGATGATAAGCTTGGTCTTGAAAAACCAAAGCAGTTTCAGAATTTTGCAGATTGTGATATTGATATATCAGAAGCAGTAGAACCAAGAAGCAAAACTGCAGAAGCTGACAGTCTCAGAAGCAATGGATCAGAAGATCAAGTTGCTGCATCTTTAGAGAATCTCAGGATTTCTGAAGAACCAACAGTCAGAAGATCACCTAGACTTGCCTCAGCTCATTCAGAAGATGTGATCCTTGGAAAGAAAGATGATCCTATCAGAACAAGATCATTTCTAAAGAATGACAATCAGAAGCACTGATCAGAATCAGAAGGCGTAGAGTCTATTCAAAAATTTTACAGCTGTCATCTATTATCTGATGGTGAACACGTGTATGTACGGTTAGTACAAAGCGTGCAGTTGAGAAGACGCCGACCTAGGTAACTGTGTTAAATCATTTCATTTACCGTGTTCTCTCTCCTAGTGTCATTTCTCATTAAATGCATAATGATTTCTTTATTTTCAAATCATTTAAATAACCCGCTTCATCTTCATTCCCTCTTTTTCTCTCTTTCTCTCTCTTTTGTGCATCCCCTTCGTTGCATTTTTTTTACAAACCCTAGTTTTTGATTTGATCTCAAAGCATAATCATCATGAACTCATCTTCTTGTTCATCAAATTCAAAAGAAAGACTCACTTCTACACAGATCCTTCTACGCAAATATGAGTATGCTCCATTGAAAACATGCTTAATAACCACGGAAGAACTGGAAGTTCTATGTGAATCTGCTGTGGACATCAACAACCTAAAAGCAAATGGCTTTAAGTGTGATGCAAAAATCTTTGAGCAAGGATGGTCTAAATATCTTGATAGATTGGTTGGTCCAATTTATCCTGAACTTGTGAAGGATTTCTTGGTACATGCAACGGTTACCCCAACTGCCATCATTTCATTCGTGCTAGGGCATGAAGTGGTTATCACTGAAAAGCTCATCAGGAAGCTGTACAATCTGAATGATGAAGAAGGTTGGTCTGGTTTTCGACATGCAACAGTTGACTGGTCTAAAGTTGAACAACAAATCTCTCTGACCTTTGAAATTGACTCTAATAACACGGGCACCTTAAGGCCGTTTTATAAAGTATGGGCTGAGATTATTCTGGGTTCCCTTCACCATAGAAAGAGGATGCTCTCCTCCTCCTACATCAGTCCAGATCACAAGTATACTCTTTTCTGCATTGGCAAAAAGACTGAGATCAACATCTCTCATATTCTGTTTGAGAATCTGAAGACTTCTATCTTTGAGTCAAGAGAAGACGAAAGGGCGAAGTACCCTCATATTCCAAGAACGACTATTCCTTTTGGAAGAATGATTTCAGACATTCTGATGGAAAGCAAAGTGCTGGACTCCATCAGAAAACTCAATGCGTTCCATTTTCTTGGAGTAGTTCAAGGTCCCATTTTCAATGGTGTGGATTTGTTCAGACTGGAACTCATTCAAAATGTACCTTCTGTGTGCACAAGCTTTCCTGACATCCTATCAAGAAGAGTTGCTGTTGAAGGTTTTGCCTCTTTATTTCAAAAAGAACTGCATCAGGTTGTCAAGCTTTACCTGGAAGGTTGTGTTAGGAAGCAATCAGATATTGATCCTGCTTGGATCCGTGGCAGAGTACTTCCGTCCAAGGCTGATCTTCTGAAGAAGGATCAGAAGGAACTAAAGGCTAGGCTAAAAAGAAAAGCCCCAGAAGATGAGGTTAAGAAAGCCAAGAAGTTGAGAGTCACCTATGATCCTGACAAGGTGGACTCTGAAGAACGAAGGGAGAAAAGGATCAGAGATTCCTTTCGCAGAACCAGATCTTCTTCTTCTGTACAAATCTCCAGGCAGGTTTTTACTCCACCTCCTTCTGTCCCTAAACCATCTCTCCAATCACCTCAATCTGAACCAAAAGTAAACTTCACTTTACCAAATCCTTCTCCATCATCTTTCTCCTCTCCCATTCTAAACCCCACACCTCTAAGTATTCTTCCCCCAACTCCTTCTGATAAATCTTTCTCACAAATTCCCTTTACAAATACTCCATCCTCTTCTCAACCTATCCTTTCTGATATTCCATCCTCATCAATCATTCTCTCAGATATCCCTTCTTCCTCATCCACCGCATCTCCACCTTCTATATCCCATCCCTTACCTACCAGAAAAACCAAACCCTACTGTCTTCTCTACCCTGACTACAAATTCACCTTCAATCCGCCTGAACCTGAACTCTATACCTACCTGGAACTTTTCAGACATGAGGTGATTAGCAGTCTAGACCTTCGGAAGGATGCATTTCTAAATGGTCTGGATGATGTTTCTACAAGAAATCTCTGGAAAAGATTTCGCAAGGTTTTTTAAGTAGAAGCAATGGGAGTACAGAAAAGACTAGTGGCTGCTGCCCCTGGTTACCCTGGTTACCTTCTGGAGGGTGATAATGGTATATACTACCATCCTCTCAGAAATTGTGTTGCTGCTGAGGAGAAGCAGTTTGTGGATGAATTGGAAGAAGCAAGACTGGCTGCTGCATTGGAAGCTAATCCTTGCAGGGAAATTGTGGTCTGGAGACCTCAATATCCAGTTCTGCTCGGGGATTTCAAGACCCTCTTTGACTTTTTGAGGGAAAACCCTTCTAAGAAAGACCCAAGCATGGTCATTCCAGAAGTTGTTGACCCACCAGAAGTTGAAGGTCCTTCTGCCCCCAGGAATCTAGCTGCCATTCTTCAGGCACTTGAGAATGGAGATTCTGAGATTCCGGCTGCAGAATATGAAGATACTTCTATGCAAGAAGCAGATGCTGAAGATCATGTTGATGAAACCATTCCTGTTGAGGAAAATCCTGTAAATGATCTGACTATGGAAGCCACGGATCAGAATGCCATCCCTGTGGATAGAAGCTATGAAGCTTCTTCTGATGAACCTTCCCGTCTTGCAAGGACTCTGGAAGTTCTTCAGAAGAACCAGGATGAGCAAAGCTCAGTCAATGCTGAGTTTAGAGCTTTCATAGAGAAGCAGAATGAGCACAACATTGGGGTTCAAGAGATGCTGGCCAAGATCTTGTCAAGGCTAGGGTCGTCTTAGATTGAGTCTTTGTTGTTTTGTTTTTCCTTTTGCTGCATCTGTTTTGTGCATCTTGTCCTCCTTCTCTTCGTGTACTTCTGTACTTGTCTGTTTGAACTTCAATGAAAATCATCCTTTTTCTTCCGTGTGTTTCTTTTTGTTTTTATCAGAATCTTTTATGTTTTTGATGATATGACAAAAAGGGGGAGAAATATGTGTTAAATGATTTGATTTAATCAGTTGCTTTACTAACAGAACTTGCAAAGTTCTATGTTTTTAAGTTGTGCTGATGCAGGAATTGAAGATTCTCATTAAAGATCAACATTAGAAGCAACAAGATGAATCAAGCTCTTGGATTCTTGAAGCAAGCTGAGTGCTATGAGGCTTCAGAATCAGAAGCAAGAAGGAAGAATGTTCAGATATTCTGATGATAGAATATGATCTGATTCTGAATGTCTATTTGTTCTGATACATTCTATTTGGCTTATATGGCTCTCATACATATTATGTGTTCTGAAACATATTTTATGTTCTGATTCATTTATGCTGACTTTTGTCGTTTAGTTTTGTTCTGTAACATTTCAGGATGTAGAGATGCTCTGATGATGCTCTGGTACATTCAACAATGTTCTGATACAATCTAGCATGAAGTGATGTAAGAAGAAATTCAAGTTCTGAAGCTGTCCCAATGGAAGCAAGAATCAGAAGCTGTGGATGTTCTGAAGATCTAAAGAAATTCAAGTTCTGAAGCTGTCCGATGGAAGCAAGAATCAGAAGCTGTGAATGTTCTGAAGATCAAAGAAATTCAAGTTCTGAAGCTGTCCGATGGAAGTAGGAATCAGAAGCTGTGAATGTTCTGAGGATCTAAAGAAATTCAATGTTCTGAAGCTGTCCTATGGAAGCAGAAATCAGAAGTCATGAATGTTCTGAAGATCAAGCACTGTGAACGTCTCTACTGAAATACTCAAAAGTCATATTCACATGCTTATGCTATAGCTGTGTAAATTGTCTTTAGCCGTCTGCTCTTTCTGATCGCAAATTCATATCATTTATATATGTTTTTGTCATCATCAAAAAGGGGGAGATTGTTAGAACAAGATTTGTTCTGATCAATATTCTTAGTTTTGATGATAACAAGGATATGAATTTTGTGTGAGATAATGTGGTACTCTAATACATTGCAATTTCCCTTTCAGGAAATATATAAAGAGTATGCACAAATCAGCGCTCAGAAGCTTTGTCTCAGAAGGTTCAGCATGCAACATCAGAACATGGTCTGGCAAGACATCAGAAGATGGTCAAGGCAGAATCAGAACATGGGTCTATGGAAGCATCAGAAGAACTTGAGATCAGAAGCAGAAGCACTGAAGTTCTCATGGTATCACGCTCAGAAGTACTTCAAGGTCAGAAGACAAGAAGATGCTATGCACCAAGCTGTTTGACTCTGATGATATTCAAATGTTGTATACACAAACATCATATCAGAAGAAAGTATAGGTGGAAGGCTACGCTGACTGACAAAAGGAACGTTGGAAGCTATTAAAGGCAACGTCAGTAGACACAGCGTGAACAAGGCTCGAGGTAGTTGACAAAAGCGTGAAACATTAAATGCAATGCTGTACGGAATATGCAAAGCATTAAATGCTCCCAACGGTCATCTTCTCAAACGCCTATATAAATGAAGTTCTGATGAGAAGCAAGGTTACCAATTTCTTGACGAATTCGCTAACAATTAACTTGCTGAAACGCTGTTCAAATCAAAGCTCAGAAACTTCATCTTCATCAAAGCTCACTACATTGCTGTTGTAATATATTAGTGAGATTAAGCTTAAACGTTAAGAGAAATATCACTGTTGTGATTATAGCTTTTCAGAAGCATTGTAAAACTCTTATTTGATTACATTAATTTGTAAGTAACTAGAGTGATCAAGTGTTGATTAGGATACTCTAGGAAGTCTTAGCTTGTGTCTAAGCAGTTGTAATTAGAGTGATCACGTGGTGGTCAGGATACTCTAAGAAAGTCTTAGCTTGTGTCTAAGCATTTGTTCCTGGAGTGATCAGGTTGTGATCAGGATACTCTAGAAGACTTAGTCGCGGACTAAGTGGAAAACCATTGTAATCTGTTGCGATTAGTGGATTAAATTCTCAGGTGAGGTAAATCACTCCGTGGGGGTGGACTGGAGTAGTTTAGTTAACAACGAACCAGGATAAAAATAACTGTGCAAATTGTTTTTATCGTTCAAGTTTTTAGACTACACTTATTCAAACCCCCCCTTTCTAAGTGTTTTTCTATCCTTCAAAGTATACTTTGGTTACTCGCAGGATCGACTAGATTGATCCTAGGACATAGTCAAACAATTGTCTTTCGATATGATTTGATTCATGTTTGTTTGTTCTGGCTTCGAGAAAACTTGTTTATGATATGATCATGTGAATGTTTACTTAAAAACAACACTTGTTATACACATAAGTATGTCTTTCGACAAAGAAATATAAATAAAAGTGTATAATCTGCAGAAATGTAAAGTGCATGAATGTAACAGGCAAGAATGTAAAATGCAGAAATATAAAGTGCTTCGAAATGAAAGTTAAACGAAATGAAGAAGTGCAGGAATGTAAATAACAGGAAGTAAACGAAAGCAGTAATAATGAAAAGATGCTTGAATAAAGAAAAATACAAATGTATTAAACTGGTGTTGGTGTCATACGTACATTTCTCAGCGAACCCGTTCTCTAAACACTTGATACTTGAGTGGTTTGTGAGTGATTTGTACATAATGAACACACGGAATCCTAACATTAAGACCCTTATTTATACTAAATTCGACCCTAACGGTCCTACACTAATCTAATGCCACGTTGGCCAGAAGAATCCCTGGGATGCCATCTGTCTTTGTGCAGTTACACAAACTACTTCGAAATTCAAATCCTCCCGCCTGAATCCTCTTTCGATGCGTGGCAACGTGATCAGAATTGAGAATGCCACGAAAACACGTTAAGCTTCAGTACTTTACGTATTTCGCAAAAAATGTTTAAGTCTTTAAAGATAATCTTCTTCGAATTAGCTCCAAGTCTAACCATCTTTACTCTAACTCAAACAAACATTCTCGAAACATGGCCATCAGTAGCCATTTTTTAAACTCAGAAATGGTCATCAGTAGCCATCTTCCTTCGAATTGTAACTCTTCAAAGGATATTCTTTCTAAACGAAATCTTCAACTAACAGGAGTACCACAGATATGAGGGGTGCTTAAAACCTTCCCCTTGTATAATCAACACCCGTACCTTAGATCTCTTTTGTTTTAAAAACAAACTTTGAGTTTTCTTCGTTCTTTTCCCTTTTCCTTTGGAAACAATAAAGCGCGGTGGCGACTTTCACTGAAATATTGAGTCGAGTCAATCCTATGGCTTCGATCTCAGATTTTCCCTGCTACAGTTGGCCTCGGGTGTTACTGTTTACGGTGATTTCCGGTAAACAACCGCTAGTCCTCCAAACTATAATAAATATGATTTGGTTACTCGCAGGATCGACTAGATTGATCCTAGGACACATAGTCAATTAGATTGTTATCAATATTCTTTAGAACCATGTTCATGATTCGTTGTCTTCGACAAATGTTATTCGATTGAAAACATACACTTTTAGTGATGACTTGATTATATGTGATTATGACTTTAAAATGTAAACAACGCAGATAACGTAACATGCAATTCTGTTTAAATGTAAAGAATCTTAAAACATAAAACTGTTAAAGATCTTGAAAGTAAATAACATGAAAGTAAATAACATGAAAGTAAATAACATGAAAGTAAATAACATGAAAGTAAATAACATGAAAGTAAATAACATGAAAGTAAATAACATGAAAGTAAATAACATGAAAGTAAAGATACAGTAATGTAAATGACAAGAAGTAAATAGAATGCAAGAATTTAAAGATATTCGAAAACGAAAAGCAATAAAAGATAATACTCATGTATTAAGATGGTGGTGTCATACGTACATTTTCTCAGCGAACTCGTTCTCGTTAACGCTTGATACTTGAGTAAATATGTGAGTGATTTGTACAAAATGAACACACGGAATTCTATCATAAAAAACTCCTATTTATACTAGTTTCGACCATAACGGCCCTACGCTAATCCGCTGCCACGTTTCTCATAAGAACTTCCAGCGATGACATCTGTGAATAAGCAGTTACGCAACTATCTTCGAATTTCAAATCTTCCCGCCTGAGTCCATCTTCGACGCGTGGCAGTATGTTAATAAACACTTACTAACAAACACGCTAAATAATAATACTTAAGCAATTTACAAATTTTGTCTAAGTCTTCGAGGATATGTCCTTCCAATAGCTTTCAGTAGCCATCACCTTCATAAAAAACTTAGACGTTTCTTGCTATCGAAACATGGCCATCAGTAGCCATTTTATATTTCTCAGAGATGGTCATCAGTAACCACCTTGCCTTCGATCATACACTCCTTCGAAGCACATATATTTGTTCAACGAAATCTTCAGCTAACAAATTGCCCCCAATAAATGCCTGTTTCGAAGATCAACAGAAATAGGCGTTTTTTGCCATCATAAGATTTCGTCTCTTATTAAATTTTTGATAGTTCCAAGACTACTGACTAAACGTCATAATCATTGATAATCTCTGTTTCCGAAACGTCTTGTCATTCTCAAAATGTCTTCTCATAACTTACATTCCCACGTCCTTGACCTTACTTCCTGATCATTACTCC